>NC_041358.1:27786628-28004128 GCF_900634415.1 Cottoperca gobio
AGTTAAAATAATTAAATAAAAATAGAAAACTATATAATTAGCTAAAATGAATGGACACATTGCTCTTGACTCTCTGCCGTTGCTTCTCGTCCTCTGTAGCAAATGGCAACGACAGTAAGAAGTTCAAAGGTGACATAAGAGGTCCCGGCGTGCCGTCCAGGGTCATCCACATCCGAAAGCTCCCCACTGACATCAGTGAGGCCGAGGTCATCAGCCTCGGTCTGCCCTTCGGAGACGTCACCAACCTGCTGATGCTCAAAGCCAAAAACCAGGTAACTAGGTAACATGAGGAACTAGTGTCGCAAACATTGATGTTTTACTACATGTACAAATGTATTCTGGTCGGGGAGGTCGGGGACAGCCGCGCGGTGTTGGAGGAGCCTCTCGTGCTCACCTGTCCTCCGTGTCTCCCTTCAGGCCTTCTTAGAGATGAACTCGGAGGAAGCGGCTCAGAACATGGTGGGTTATTACTCCACATTGGTGCCCATCATCCGACACCATCCGGTCTACATCCAGTTCTCCAACCACAAGGAGCTGAAGACCGACAACTCCCCCAACCAGGAGGTACCCCTCACTCTTTACTGTTGGCCTCCAGCTACTGTTAGCCTCTGTTAGCATGTGTTGATCCTGCCTCCCTGCTCTCTCAGAGGGCCCAGGCAGCTCTTCGGGCCCTCACTACGTCCCATGTGGACGCGGCTTTGCCGGCTCCAAGCACCGTGCTGAGGGTGGTGGTGGAGAACCTGATCTACCCCGTCACCCTGGACGCCCTCTGCCAGGTGAACACAACAACAACAACACGAGCATATTGTTACTTATTATGCCTTTACTTCCTCCTTCATTCATATAAAACCCGTCTGTCCCTCAGATCTTCTCAAAGTTCGGCACGGTGCTGAGGATCATCGTCTTCACTAAGAACAGTCAGTTCCAGGCGCTGCTGCAGTACGTCGACGGAGCGTCCGCCCAGTCAGCTAAACTGGTGAGCATCGCATGCTGCTGGTCCCAGTGAGAAATACATGCTCGTACCTCCATACAGCGACACACACTTCTAACTATCATCCCTCTATCTTTCATTCCTCCGTTTATTACCACTTAGTTCTGTAAGATATGTATTTATCTTCCCCACACACACATTCATACACACACACACATTCATACACACACACACATTCATACACACACACACACACACACACATTCATACACACACACACACATTCATACACACATTCATACACACACTCATACACACACACACACACTCATACACACACATTCATACACACACATTCCTACACACACATTCATACACACACACACATTCATACACATACACACACAAACATACACACACATTCATACACACACATTCATACACAAACATACACACACATTCATACACACACACACACACTAACATACACACACATTCATACACACACACAAACATACACACACATTCATACACACACACACACACATTCATACACACACAAACACACACATACACACACATTCATACACACGCATACACACACACACACAAACATACACATACACACACATTCATACACACAAACGCACAAACATACACACACATTCATACACACGCATACACACACACACACAAACATACACATACACACACATTCATACACACAAACGCACAAACATACACACACATTCATACACACAAACGCACAAACATACACACACATTCATACACACACACACACACAAACATACACACACATTCATACACACAAACACACAAACATACACACACATTCATACACACACACACACACACACATTCATACATACATTCATACACACGCATACACACAAACACACATTCATACACACACACACATTCATACACACACACACACATTCATACACACACACACGCATTCATACACACGCATTCATACACACACTTACACACATTCATACACACACACACACACACACAGACTCCCTGTGAACTCTGGGTAATTAATTGAGGTGTTGCGCTGCGTGTGTGTGTGTGTGTGTGTGTGTGTGTGTTGCAGTCTCTGGACGGACAGAACATCTATAACGGCTGCTGCACTCTGAGGATCAGCTTCTCCAAACTCACCACCCTCAACGTCAAATACAACAACGAGAAGAGCCGCGACTTCACCCGACCGGACCTGCCCACCGGAGACAGCCAGCCCACCATGGAGCACCCAGCCATGGCCACAGCCTTCAGTGAGACACACACACACACACACTGAGAGACACACACACACACACGCACACACACAGTTTCTAATAGAGGCAGTAATTATATCCTGATCTTCTGACCTGTGTCGTTTCTTCTCTGCAGCACCAGGTATCATCTCAGCCGGTCCGTATGGTGGCGCGGCTCACGGCTTCCCCCCCGCCTTCACCCTCCAACCTGCAAGTGAGTCTCACCTGTCGATGCCCCCACACACAGTCACACAGGTGACTGCAGGTGTGTCCTGGTGCAGCTGGAATATTGTTTCTGCACCACGTTCACCAGTTTATTATGATGAAGATGAAGATGAAGATGCATCCTGTTACATATAAATCATCGTTCTTGCAAAGAAAAAGCATAAAAGAAAAGATTGCATCATTTATCACAGTTTACATGTGTAAGAATGAAACCCCGTGTCTCAGTCTGACGTCTCCCCCCCTCCCCCCCCCCCCTCCAGTGACCTCCCACTACCCTGGCCTGGTCCCCACTATGCAGGGTGGAGCCCTGGCCTCCCTGTCGCTCCCCGGAGGCAGGCTGGGCTTCCCCCACATGTCCGCTGGAGTGTCTGTCCTGCTGGTCAGCAACCTCAACCCCGAGGTGAGTTTAAAGACGATCTGCCGTCTTCTTCTCGTGCACGTGTTGCGTTTCTAAACTTTCTCCACAATTAGTTTTCAAATGTTTCCAGCTGTGAGTACAAACAGCTGCTGATGTTACTTGAGATGTTTACTCCCAGGGGAAACATTAATGTGTGTGTGTGATGTTTCTCAGTTTAGGGGAACAAAATATAATCTTCTGAGATTCTAAAGTCAAACGTATAATAATTCTACCAGAATAAAAGTATAACCCCGTTAAGAATACAATCGTACAAATAAACTGTTAATACTTCAAATTAGGCTGATGCATAGGTACAAATATATAAACATCAAATAAACATAAAAGTAACAAAAGTAAAAAGATTAACAGTCTCTGTTGTGATCGCTGAAATTATTATTATAACATATAGCTCCATATCTTTCCTGAAAAAAAAACAGTTTTTACTTTATGAATGTAAAACTTTCCAAAAATGAGATTGATCTGAAAATAAGACATTATCCAAGATAAATCTGCACACACACACACACACACACACACACACACACACACACACACACACACACACACACTTCAAAACAGTATTTGAATTTCCAATTAATGCGCTTTTCGCCCTGTGATGTCACAAGAACATGTTCCTGTTCTGCCCCATCGGGCTCTGTGATTGGCTGTTTGAGTCTCTGATGTCACAAGTGTTTTCCTCACTGGTGTTTTTACCCTTTTGTCTGCCATTAAACCCTCACACACACACACACACACACACACACACACACACACACACACACACACCTGTCCAGTCGTATTGATGTTATTATCTGACCCCCTCCTCTCCAAAGGTAATTAACCTTCTGATTGACCCCTCACTTGTCTTTTTGTTTTTCTCCCCTTATTTAAATTTGTTGCCCTGGAAACGCCTCGGACCCTCCACCTGTCCTGCCCTCCCACCTTTACCTGTCCTGTCCCTCCGCTGCCTTCTCTGCTGTCTTTAAAGAGAGTTACGCCCCACTGCCTCTTTATTCTCTTCGGTATGTTGTCACGAGCTTCTTATTTTGAAATGATCAGTAACCTGTTTGTTTGTTGTTTCCTCCTTTTCATTTGTTTTAATGAAAACAGAAATGAGTGTCTGCGTGTTCCTTTGGGTTCATTCACAATATTTGCAGCTGCTCTTCAGAGGTTCTAACGACGATGTTAAAGAGGGGGCTGATGTGCGGAGAACTTCTTTCCCCAAGATTATTGAACACCTCACAATCTTATGAGGAGAAATACTTCAATATTCTAAGAGATTAAAAACTCTGAAATTAAAGCGGTAAATTTAGGAGAGAGAACGAACGAGAGATTATAAGATTGAAGTCGGAACCACAAAAGATCATCAAATTATACTTTGTAGTTTATGAATAATGGATAATTGTGCATCAGGAAGTACAACACACACAGACAAACGGAGTTTTATTCTCCCTCGTAGGTTTTAGATCTTGTTAATAAGAGTTTCAGCTGTGTGACACTTTGTTACAGAATGTATAGGAAATAATATCAACATTGAATAATGGAAAAGATAACCCGATGTGAATTTAGTTCTTTATTTAAATACATGAATAAATAGATTTCCAGGTTCTGGTTCTGTTCTGGATCCAGTTCCAGGTTGATTCATTCACGGAGCTCTGAATCTTTTATATCAAGCCGCTCTTATTTAATTTAATTTATTTTTTGCACTCTGTTTTTCCATCCACCTGTTTTTATGCACATAAAAAAAATACTAAACTTTATTTATTTATTTTTATCTTGAAATATTGCAAAAATGTTTTTACTCTTTCCTGAGAGGGAAGTTGGTTTATCGATTTTTAAAAGCAAAGTGCAATAAAAACAGAATTAATGATCCACATGACGAGTTATGTTGGTGGTGAGTCGCACTTTCGTTTGCAGATTATCTCGAACCTGATGTGCAAAACATTCAGGAAGCTTCTCATTTCCATCGGCGCTGATTCAGAGGTCGCTCCGATCTCCCGCTTCCATTTAGACTCGTACTGAAGATCAGTAACTGCAGATCAGTGACTGCAGATCAGTGACTGCAGATCAGTGACTGCAGATCAGTGACTGCAGATCAGTGACTGCAGATGAGTGACTGCAGATGAGTGACTGCAGATCAGTGACTGCAGATCAGTGACTGCAGATCAGTGACTGCAGATCAGTGACTGCAGATCAGTGACTGCAGATCAGTGACTGCAGATCAGTGACTGCAGATCAGTAACTGCAGATCAGTGACTGCAGATCAGTGACTGCAGATCAGTGACTGCAGATCAGTGACTGCAGATCAGTGACTGCAGATCAGTGACTGCAGATCAGTGACTGCAGATCAGTGACTGCAGATGAGTACTGCAGATCAGTGACTGCAGATCAGTGACTGCAGATCAGTGACTGCAGATCAGTGACTGCAGATAGTAACTGCAGATGAGTAACTGCAGATCAGTGACTGCAGATCAGTGACTGCAGATCAGTGACTGCAGATCAGTGACTGCAGATGAGTGACTGCAGATGAGTGACTGCAGATGAGTGACTGCAGATGAGTGACTGCAGATCAGTGACTGCAGATCAGTGACTGCAGATGAGTGACTGCAGATTGAGTGACTGCAGATGAGTGACTGCAGATCAGTGACTGCAGATGAGTGACTGCAGATGAGTGACTGCAGATGAGTGACTGCAGATCAGTGACTGCAGATGAGTGACTGCAGATCAGTGACTGCAGATCAGTACTGCAGATCAGTAACTGCAGATGCAGATGAGTGACTGCAGATCAGTGACTGCAGATCAGTGACTGCAGATCAGTGACTGCAGATCAGTGACTGCAGATCAGTAACTGCAGATGAGTGACTGCAGATCAGTAACTGCAGATCAGTAACTGAAGCTCGACTGCATAGTTGTGAATTATCTCCAGCATGTGAAATAGTTTCATATTTAATCCACACTTCAGATCTTCTGCTGCTTCAGGTTGGTCTCTGCTGCTCTCTTAGTGACCATAATCTAAAACCGTTTTTATGTTGGATAAACTACAAACTAACCCTCCAGCGTCGAGAGGGAAGCGGCGATCACACAAGTGTTTTCCGGTCTCCTTGGTGATTTTATTTTTGTATCGGCGCTGCGTTTATTGTGCGTTTCATCTTATTTCAGTGCAATCTGAGTTTGTGAGTTTGCATGCCGGGTTTCCTTCAGTTTGCATGTCTCGGTGCTGAATCAGCTGCTCCTCAACACTCGCACAATCCAGAGCTCCTACACGCTGTAATCTTCTGACTCTTAATTTCCTCACTGCATTTCCTGTGTTTTAACATCCAGAAAGCCTTTTATTAAATGAAACGCACAAGTCTGTTAGCGTTCATTCCCACTTTGAAGACGCTGTCGCTGCTCCGCAGGTTTAACGTCCAGTTAATTACGTTAAAGTTAAATTTGAGCGTTAGTCTCGGGGTCAGTGCGTTGGCAGGTTCATTCGGCGTTCTGTGGATTCTGTTTGCAGCACTTCCTGTTTAAGGAGAATTGAACCTCTTTGCGTTTGTTTCTGGCTGTTAAGGTGTTTATGGAGACGTGATGAGAGTGAAGATTCTGTTCAACAAGAAGGAGAACGCTCTGGTTCAGATGTCGGACTGCACACAGGCTCAGCTAGGTAACGTGCATCATCTGGACTTCTGGTTCTGTCATTTAAAATGTACAATGATGCGTCAGCTCTTCTTCTTCTTCTTCTTTCCTAAATAAAAACATATAATTCAGACGCCAAATATATTTACATTTTGGCCCCAAAAGAAGAAGAATTAAGGAATTAAAAATGTTTGTCTACATATAAAGATTATTTTACTAATATTTTTATCTATATTTTTATATTTTTTAGAGTTTCAGGTCAATAAAACTGAGATTTTAATGTATCGCTACGACTGTTTTAGTTTAGTAAGATCAGAATCTTCTCTGGTATTTGACGCATCGCTGCTGGTTCTAGTGTGGACGCAGATATTTAGTAAAACAAAGGTTGTTTGCACTGAATGTTTTTAAATGAAATATCCGTATCCGTGCAGTGTTGCATGATGGGAGAGAATCCTGTTGCCTTTTCTTTCAGTCAGAGAATCTTGACCACATCTCAGCATCTCTGTTCCGTCACTAAATATGCTCACGTGTTAGAGGAACAGAAGAAATGAAATAAACACTTGTTCAGTCAGAAACTTGAGCAGCGTTCTTCCTTCTCTGGTCTTCAGCCATGAGCCACCTGAGCGGGCAGCAGCTGCACGGGAAGCCTCTGCGCATCACGCCGTCCAAACACACCAGTGTTCAGCTTCCCCGTGAAGGTCACGAGGACCAGGGCCTGACCAAAGACTACAGCAACTCCCCTCTGCACCGCTTCAAGAAGCCCGGCTCCAAAAACTACTCTAACATCTTCCCACCTTCTGCCACCTTACACCTCTCCAACATCCCGTAAGTCCTCCAACTGCAGGAGCCTCGACACCCGGGGACGCCAGACTGAAACCACCTGCGACGGTCCTTTTAATGCTGACGTTACTTTTGTGTTTGCAGCCCGTCTGTGGTGGAGGACGACCTCAAGATGCTGTTCTCCACCTCAGGAGCCATGGTGAAGGCCTTCAAGTTCTTCCAGTGAGTCACCTGCTTCCTGTCTGTTAAGTTCCTGTGGTTGTCCCGCCCTGAAGCCCACGTCCGTGAAACCCTCTTTCTCTCGAGACCTGGACAATGTCCCTGTCGTTGTGCTTGCCTTGGCAAATTCTTCCTTTAGCATGAAGCCCTTTACCCTGATTCCTACACAAAGCCCTCATCTCTAGCTCTGGATACCGTTGGATACCACGATAACAAATCTAAATAATAAATCCCATACTCTTCTTTTTTATTACGTTTTATAACGTTTTTCATAATGTCACAATTCCCTCTAATATCTGTTTAATATTTAATATATCTGTTTAATATTACTGTGAAAACATCTTCAAACATCTGTGAAATTTAATAAGTTTCTCGCCAAAACTGCATTTTACAAGATTACATTTGAACGCACCACATTATAACGTTATACTTTTCCTTCGCCTGATACACGTTTTTACTGAATGGAGCCTGAAGGCACCTTTTTAATACAAGTCATAATAAAGTCTCAACTTTATGCAGACGAGTCGTCCAGCTCGACGCGGCTCGTCATCGCTGCAGCGCTCCATCGGTCTAAACACTCCTTCTGGTTTCTCTGTCAGGAAGGACCACAAGATGGCTCTGATCCAGATGGGCTCGGTGGAGGAGGCCATCGAGTCCCTCATCGAGTTCCACAACCACGACCTGGGAGAAAACCACCACCTGCGGGTCTCCTTCTCCAAGTCCTCCATCTGAGCCCGAGACGTCGCCGTCTGAACCGTTGACTCGACGGTGTCCACTACACTCCGATCATTCCAACGCACGTCTGCAGAAACCACCGTGAAGTCTGGTGTGATGTTAAATTATTTTTTTTAACTCATTTGTTTTTAGGTTATTTGCCTTCAAAGAGGATTAGGGTCAGTTTAAGAAATATTAGAGTTTTGGAGGAAGTCAGAATTCTGGATTTAATCTTAAAAATCGGGGAATAAAGTTTGTATTCTGAGTTTGTCAGGAATGAACCGCAATGTTCCGATTATAGTCAGGACTGGACTCTAATCCCGTTCGTGTATTTGTGTCCTTGTTACCTTTTAGCCACTCTTGCCTTTTGACTTTAATCCCATAATTAAGGATTTAAAGTCGACCTTGTGAGTTTATTTCTCGGGAACGCTGATTTAAATTCTTCAAATCCCGATTTTAATGAACTCAGAATTCTTTCTTAAATCTCAGATTCCAAGTTTTCCTACTGTGGTCCTAATCCCATCCTTTGAAGTTTCCCCTTCGGAAGAAACGCTTCTGTCTTTTTAAAGTATCTGCTTTGACAACGTTTGGGACGTCATGAATTCACCCTCAAGCTGTCAGATCTTAGTCTGCGCCTCGTTAAGAAAGAGAAAGGCCTCGTTAAGAGAGAGGCCTCGTTAAGAGAGAGGCCTCGTTAAGAGAGAGGCCTCGTTAAGAAAGAGAGAGGCCTCGTTAAGAAAGAGAGAGGCCTCGTTAAGAGAAAGGCCTCGTTAAGAGAAAGGCCTCGTTTGGCCTTCCAATGATTCCTGTGCCTTATCAGAATGACCTCGACTTTGACATGTAAAAAAAAAACTAAAAAAATCTCCCATCATGCCTCTGTAAATTGGCAAAGAGCAGGTTTACAGTTGATAAAGGTTTACTGTTGATGTATTACAGATATATCCTTATTTTAAGTGTATTTTCTTGGTGTTTTCCTTTGTTAGTGTTTTGTACTGCTGGTTACTGTAGCGTCAAACATGTGAACGGATTCTGTTTTAGCGGGTTTGCTGGTCTCTAGACCTTTTTAGATTCTCTTTTTTTCTCTATTCCTCTTTGACTTCTTTATTTCCATGTATGCAATCACGTTTTATTCAAATCAAATATTGTAGCAATATTTTAATCATTCCTGAACTTTTACTCGTTTGGTTTTTGCTGGCTCGGCGGTTCTTCTGCTGCCTTTTTACAATCTGACGAATGTTTTGTTTCCGTCGTGTTCGAGTCACGACGTTCGCTTGTCTCGTCTCTCGCGTTGCCTCTCTGAACGGTTTTATTTATAAGTTTGTGATCCACTACAGCTGAAACCAAAAACAGCCTTTTAGATGCAAACAAATTCGCCTGCCTCAGGTTTCTGGTTTTAAGGACATAAAAAAAGAAATGGAAGATTATGAACTGGTTTAGGCTTCGATGGTGTTTTCCTGTGGGAATGTTTTTATTAATTTCTCGACCGCTTCACTGGATTCAGCCCACCGGCGTTCAGTCTCGCAAACCCAGATGTAACGTGGAGTGCCTTCAACGCAGCGCTGAGTCGGGACATCAGGTATTAATTCCTCTTTACTCCGAGATGAAAGTTTGACGGAGAAGAAGCCCCGCAGCCGTCACTAATGTTCTGAAACCAGAAGGTGCTGGTTTGGTGTATCTGTGTGTCTTTAATATTATTACGTTGACATTCCAGCTGCTCAGACGTCCACCTGACCATCAACACGATGAAGCGTCCCCGTCTGAACTGAAGGTTTCCTCTTGAGTCGTGATGCATTCAAGACACCTGGGAGGTTTGGGTGTTGAGTTTTTAAACGCTCGCTGTGTCGGCGCCCTACGGAACAAAAGTCCTGAATCGTTCCAGAGACTCCGAGGACGTCGACTCTGGTCCATCACACATCAGTTCTTTAAAATCTCCAACACACTGTGTCCCAGACGAGTGAATCACTGACGATAACGCGCACAAAATAATGTTCATGTAGCTGTTACTAAACTTAATATTTCTGTCTACATCCTCCGATTAGCTAAAAGACTTCGGTCTCCATCTTATTCCTTCTTGAAAATGTCGGCGTTGAGATACCTGTCGCCGCCCGAGTCTTTGATGTTTAGAAGTCGGTTTCTCCCTCCTTTATTCTGGTCATGTAGCGCCGACCCAGCCGTGCAAACTGTCGGCTCGTCTGTTTTTATACAGTCACAAAGGAATAAAACTGAAACCTGAATAATATCTGCACATGCTACATTCAGAATAAGACCTAATTCAGATTATCTGCATGACTGGGGGAGCGTCGCTGTGCATGTAAAGGTCTCGCTGAGACGAGACTCCTCACACAGACGCCTCGCTGTGTGTATATATCTACTTTAAGCACCAATTTTATTTTTAATGTAGTGAGTGACTATGACTTTTCTCTGCAGGCATATATTTATTTATTTGCTGATCAACTTCACTGCACTCTGAGTCAACTGGTGCCAGACATGACCTGACGTGATTCAGCAAAAAACAAATACAAATTTGATGACGCAGCCGGTGAAGGAGATGATGTTCTGAGAAAGAAAACTTGATAAATGTTGTTTTTCTTGTAAAATTACAAGGAAAAAAACTCAATTATTTTCTAACATTACAAAATCATACATTTAACACATTATTTCCTATAATAGCCCGAATGCGACATCGCACATGTGGCGGATACGATATGGGTTGGGGGTTATAAAGTTGTGGAAACACCTAAAATGGCTGCCTGTTACGTTCCCCGTGTTGGAGTCTGTATGTACGATTGTCAGTGTGGAGGAGCTTTAATCAAACACCTGAGTCATAAAGTAATGATGTGAGCTGCTGTTTTCACCCAGTGGACCAATGAAAACGCTCCTGCTGGATGTAAATAAAAGGTTTTGTTTATTTTGTTTATGTTGGACAATAAAAGACATGATGACAAAGTCCAGAGTTTGGAAACGTTCATGACTGACGCACATCGGGACACATTTACAGTTGGATGGTTTCTTTTCCCAGGTGCTTTGAATGCATCACAGACCTCAGTGTCAGGTGAGACAGAAGTGGAGGTGGAGGGCGACGGGGTGTTGAACTGTACATACGTGTTTTATACCACAGTTACGTGTCTGAGAGCTGATTGCTGGTTTTGTATCTGATGTATATTTTGATTCAAAGTGTGTGCCCGATTCTGAGCCGTACATTGTTTGTGTCACAAAGACGAAAAAACAAAAAACAGATTAAATCACTTTTTATCTAAACTCTGAAGATACGAGTCGTCTGTTTCATATCGAACACTGTCGATGTTTGTTTGTTTGTTGGGATGAAAATATAAAGAAAAGAGGGACGGCAGAAAAACTTTAAAAACATTCTAACCTTTTTTTATTTATATATATTTTATGATATTCTCTATATATTATATTTGAATATATTGGAATATATATTTTTATTTATATATGCTATTGTAATATCATATATTCTTATATAATATATAGAGAATATTGTGTTTATTATATTCTAATATAATATATATATGATATTCTAATTTATATATATTATATATATTCTAATATATTTTAGAGCCTTGAGATTGCTTTTAGCTTTGAAAGGTGCTTTATAAATACAATTTATTATATATTAGAATATATATTAGAATATATATATTAGAATATATATTATACATATATTAGAATATATATTCTAATATAAATATATGTATATATATTATATATTCTAATATATATTATATTAGAATATATATTATATATAATATATATATTAGAATATATATATATATTCTAATATAAATATATGTATATATATTATATATTCTAATATATATATATATTATATTAGAAAATGTACATTTAATTTGAGCTAAATCTAAAAAATATTTATAGCTAAATATATCAGTAAATGTCGTGCAGCCCAATGTAACAAGTATTTTTACTATTGCAGCATCTTTTCAGTGTGTTATTGGTACTTTTACTGCAGTAAAGGATCTGAATACTTTTTGTCCAAACACAATTTAATTTAGTTTTTAATCTCTAATGTGTTTTGAGTGAAGTTCTTGATTTTAAATGACTTACCTTGTACTACTATACATCCTTCAGTTAGTATAAAGTATATAAGATCTCTCCTCTAAAGTCTGTCAGACAGAAGCTGCTTTATATCTGACAAACACTTTAAACATCACACTCACGTTGTGAATGCAGTTTAAACATGAACAGAACATATTGATGAAGCTGTGCTGCAGGATCAGAACCAGCAGGTGGCAACAAACACTCAGATACACTAAAGACTCATAAACACTGGCTTTATATTCAGAGTCAGTGTGTGGAAGCTACAATAAGATATAGTTGTCTGTATCCATGACTGCAGAGTAAACTAAAACGGTGCTCTAGTAAAAGTATGCTTACTTTATTATAATATTGAAGAAAGAACAAAAGTTTCATCTCAACAAAACAAGAAAAGAAAACTCACTGACTCCTTGACGTGTGTGTGTGTGTGTGTGTGTGTGTGTGTGTGTGTTTGCAAATCCCTTCTTGTATTGACTCGAGTAACTATAATAAAAAATAATCGACAAAACAACTATTCTACAAGAACTATTCCGCTTTTCTAATAAAAAAAGAAGATGGCCGTACATCCTGCATCTTCCAAACTATCTTTGTCTTGTATTGACAAAGAGTTAGATCAGACAACACTAGGACCTGTCAATCACAGGAAGCCCCGCCCTGAAGCAGACCCTGCTTTATCCTCTATTTTAAATGTTTCCATAAGTTACTAAATGAACATCATGTTGAAGAAGACTACAGATTGAGACATAAACTCATCAGGAAAATGTTACTGAGGGAATAAATCAAGAGAGAAGAAGAAACATTTTCTCATAGACTTCTATAGAACCAGAGGAGTCGCCCCCTGCTGGATGTTACAGAGGAGTCTCCTCCTGCTGGATGTTACAGAGGAGTCTCCTCCTGCTGGAGGTTACAGAGGAGTCTCCTGCTGGATGTTACAGAGGAGTCTCCTCCTGCTGGATGTTACAGAGGAGTCACCCCCTGCTGGATGTTACAGAGGAGTCACCCCCTGCTGGAGGTTACAGAGGAGTCTCCTCCTGCTGGATGTTACAGAGGAGTCTCCTCCTGCTGGATGTTACAGAGGAGTCTCCTCCTGCTGGATGTTACAGAGGAGTCTCCTCCTGCTGGATGTTACAGAGGAGTCACCCCCTGCTGGAGGTTACAGAGGAGTCTCCTCCTGCTGGATGTTACAGAGGAGTCTCCTCCTGCTGGATGTTACAGAGGAGTCTCCTCCTGCTGGATGTTACAGAGGAGTCTCCTCCTGCTGGATGTTACAGAGGAGTCTCCTGCTGGATGTTTACAGAGGAGTCTCTTGCTGGATGTTACAGAGGAGTCTCCTGCTGGATGTTACAGAGGAGTCTCTTGCTGGATGTTACAGAGGAGTCTCCTCCTGCTGGATGTTACAGAGGAGTCTCCTCCTGCTGGATGTTACAGAGGAGTCTCCTCCTGCTGGATGTTACAGAGGAGTCTCCTGCTGGATGTTACAGAGGAGTCTCCTCCTGCTGGATGTTACAGAGGAGTCTCCTCCTGCTGGATGTTACAGAGGAGTCTCCTGCTGGATGTTACAGAGGAGTCTCCTCCTGCTGGATGTTACAGAGGAGTCTCCTCCTGCTGATGTTACAGAGGAGTCTCCTCCTGCTGGATGTTACAGAGGAGTCTCCTCCTGCTGGATGTTACAGAGGAGTCTCCTGCTGGATGTTACAGAGGAGTCTCCTCCTGCTGGATGTTACAGAGGAGTCTCCTCCTGCTGGATGTTACAGATGAGTCTCCTGCTGCTGGATGTTACAGAGGAGTCTCCTCCTGCTGGATGTTACAGAGGAGTTTCCTCCTGCTGGATGTTACAGAGGAGTCTCCTGCTGCTGGATGTTACAGAGGAGTCTCCTCCTGCTGGATGTTACAGAGGAGTCTCCTCCTGCTGGATGTTACAGAGGAGTTTCCTCCTGCTGGATGTTACAGAGGAGTCTCCTGCTGCTGGATGTTACAGAGGAGTTTCCTCCTGCTGGATGTTACAGAGGAGTCTCCTCCTGCTGGATGTTACAGAGGAGTCTCCTCCTGCTGGATGTTACAGAGGAGTCTCCTCCTGCTGGATGTTACAGAGGAGTCTCCTGCTGGATGTTACAGAGGAGTCTCCTCCTGCTGGATGTTACAGAGGAGTCTCCTCCTGCTGGATGTTACAGAGGAGTCTCCTGCTGGATGTTACAGAGGAGTCTCCTCCTGCTGGATGTTACAGAGGAGTCTCCTGCTGCTGGATGTTACAGAGGAGTCTCCTCCTGCTGGATGTTACAGAGGAGTCTCCTCCTGCTGGATGTTACAGAGGAGTCTCCTCCTGCTGGATGTTACAGAGGAGTCTCCTCCTGCTGGATGTTACAGAGGAGTCTCCTGCTGGATGTTACAGAGGAGTCTCCTCCTGCTGGATGTTATAGAGGAGTCTCCTGCTGCTGGATGTTACAGAGGAGTCTCCTGCTGCTGGATGTTACAGAGGAGTCTCCTCCTGCTGGATGTTACAGAGGAGTCTCCTGCTGGATGTTACAGAGGAGTCTCCTCCTGCTGGATGTTACAGAGGAGTCTCCTGCTGGATGTTACAGAGGAGTCTCCTGCTGGATGTTATAGAGGAGTCTCCTGCTGCTGGATGTTACAGAGGAGTCTCCTGCTGCTGGATGTTACAGAGGAGTCTCCTGCTGGATGTTACAGAGGAGTCTCCTCCTGCTGGATGTTACAGAGGAGTCTCCTCCTGCTGGATGTTACAGAGGAGTCTCCTCCTGCTGGATGTTACAGAGGAGTCTCCTCCTGCTGGATGTTACAGAGGAGTCTCCTGCTGGATGTTACTAGAGGAGTCTCCTCTGCTGGATGTTACAGAGGAGTCTCCTCCTGCTGGATGTTACAGAGGAGTCTCCTCCTGCTGGATGTTACAGAGGAGTCTCCTCCTGCTGGATGTTACAGAGGAGTCTCCTGCTGGATGTTACAGAGGAGTCTCCTCCTGCTGGATGTTATAGAGGAGTCTCCTGCTGCTGGATGTTACAGAGGAGTCTCCTCCTGCTAGATGTTACAGAGGAGTCTCCTGCTGGATGTTACAGATGAGTCTCCTCCTGCTGGATGTTACAGAGGAGTCTCCTGCTGCTGGATGTTACAGAGGAGTCTCCTGCTGCTGGATGTTACAGAGGAGTCTCCTCCTGCTGGATGTTACAGAGGAGTCTCCTGCTGCTGGATGTTACAGAGGAGTCTCCTCCTGCTGGATGTTACAGAGGAGTCTCCTCCTGCTGGATGTTACAGAGGAGTTTCCTCCTGCTGGATGTTACAGAGGAGTCTCCTGCTGCTTGGATGTTACAGAGGAGTTTCTCCTCCTGCTGGATGTTACAGAGGAGTCTCCTCCTGCTGGATGTTACAGAGGAGTCTCCTCCTGCTGGATGTTACAGAGGAGTCTCCTCCTGCTGGATGTTACAGAGGAGTCTCCTGCTGGATGTTACAGAGGAGTCTCCTCCTGCTGGATGTTACAGAGGAGTCTCCTCCTGCTGGATGTTACAGAGGAGTCTCCTCCTGCTGGATGTTACAGAGGAGTCTCCTCCTGCTGGATGTTACAGAGGAGTCTCCTGCTGCTGGATGTTACAGAGGAGTCTCCTCCTGCTGGATGTTACAGAGGAGTCTCCTCCTGCTGGATGTTACAGAGGAGTCTCCTCCTGCTGGATGTTACAGAGGAGTCTCCTCCTGCTGGATGTTACAGAGGAGTCTCCTGCTGGATGTTACAGAGGAGTCTCCTCCTGCTGGATGTTATAGAGGAGTCTCCTGCTGCTGGATGTTACAGAGGAGTCTCCTCCTGCTGGATGTTACAGAGGAGTCCTCCTGCTGGATGTTACAGAGGAGTCTCCTCCTGCTGGATGTTACAGAGGAGTCTCCTGCTGGATGTTACAGAGGAGTCCTCCTGCTGGATGTTATAGAGGAGTCTCCTGCTGCTGGATGTTACAGAGGAGTCTCCTGCTGCTGGATGTTACAGAGGAGTCTCCTGCTGGATGTTACAGAGGAGTCTCCTCCTGCTGGATGTTACAGAGGAGTCTCCTGCTGGATGTTACAGAGGAGTCTCCTCCTGCTGGATGTTACAGAGGAGTCTCCTCCTGCTGGATGTTACAGAGGAGTCTCCTGCTGGATGTTACAGAGGAGTCTCCTCCTGCTGGATGTTACAGAGGAGTCTCCTGCTGCTGGATGTTACAGAGGAGTCTCCTCCTGCTGGATGTTACAGAGGAGTCTCCTCCTGCTGGATGTTACAGAGGAGTCTCCTCCTGCTGGATGTTACAGAGGAGTCTCCTCCTGCTGGATGTTACAGAGGAGTCTCCTGCTGGATGTTACAGAGGAGTCTCCTCCTGCTGGATGTTATAGAGGAGTCTCCTGCTGCTGGATGTTACAGAGGAGTCTCCTGCTGCTGGATGTTACAGAGGAGTCTCCTCCTGCTGGATGTTACAGAGGAGTCTCCTGCTGGATGTTACAGAGGAGTCTCCTGCTGGATGTTACAGAGGAGTCTCCTCCTGCTGGATGTTACAGAGGAGTCTCCTGCTGGATGTTACAGAGGAGTCTCCTCCTGCTGGATGTTACAGAGGAGTCTCCTGCTGCTGGATGTTACAGAGGAGTCTCCTCCTGCTAGATGTTACAGAGGAGTCTCCTGCTGGATGTTACAGATGAGTCTCCTCCTGCTGGATGTTACAGAGGAGTCTCCTGCTGCTGATGTTACAGAGGAGTCTCCTGCTGGATGTTACAGATGAGTCTCCTCCTGCTGGATGTTACAGAGGAGTCTCCTGCTGCTGGATGTTACAGAGGAGTCTCCTGCTGCTGGATGTTACAGAGGAGTCTCCTCCTGCTGGATGTTACAGAGGAGTCTCCTCCTGCTGGATGTTACAGAGGAGTCTCCTGCTGCTGGATGTTACAGAGACTGCAGGTTTAAAGCTCTTCCATGTTGGCTTCACTTTCTACTTTACTTTGAAAATGCTTCAAAATAATAGATCTTTATTGACACTGTGCTCAGAACAATAACAAAGTGTTACGCAGCTCTGCAGAACTGTGCAACATGAGTAAAAGTAAATAAGTCCGAGAGAATAAAAGCAAAATATATCAAGACAAGAAGCCATGATCATCCAGAATCTACAGACCTCTTAATATAAATCCCCTTTTAAGTCCTTAAATCTTGTAATTAAAGATTAGAATTTTTCTGAGTTTGTTAGATTGGAGGACTATTACATAATTATATTATGTGTATTACCAAAATACAAAGTACACATCAAACACTGTACACTCTCCTCAATCTTCCTCCATCGAGTTCTTAACTCCAAATTCTCCCAAAAGACACAGAACTAATCACACTGCCTCAAATCTCAAATAACACACTCACACTGTGAGGTGTTATAACATATAATATAAGGAATATACACAAAATAAATACATGAAATGCTGGAGGGTATTCTCATAAAACTTTGAATATTGTTTCACAGTAAGTTGTAGTCCGAGCCAAAGTTTGGAGTTCGATAAATGCAGAAGATGCCGTACTTTAAATTGCAATATATGTTATTTGTCATTTATTTTATTTCTTTAACCTTTCTATGCTTTATTTCCAAGACAGTATCATGAAACAGCAGCACAGAGGGAGGGAGGAGATAATAAAAGAGAAGAAGTGAAGCGTTCAGTTTCACATTCAAAGATCTGAGGCTTTACAGACTGGAGGAAGTTCATATCCGTGTCTTCTTATCCCCCCCCCCCCCCCCCCCCCCCCATGGTGGACCGGTGACACGCAGCCGAACAAAGAGGGATTGTGGGCACGCCAGCTTGGTCAGCTTGGTCAGCTCTGTCAAACAGGAACGTTCCAGTGTGAGCAGAAGGTTTTTACATAATCCTCCAACACACACAAGTAAAAGTACAAAAGTATGAGCATCAAAATATACTTAAAGAAGCAAAAGTACAAGTACTCATGCAGAATAAAATGTAATAGATTATTGTGCATCAAAAGTTTTAATTACTTGATATGCTTTTGGATAGTTTAGTTTATAATAATAAATCATAATTAAGTAGTTCATTGTTGTTAATCTGAATCTGTAAAATGTAATCGAGTATACAGATAAAGTAGCAGAAAACAGAAGAAAATACTCAAGTAAAGTACAAGTACTTCATATTTGTGCTAAAGTACAGTCGTGTGATCTTAGAAAAAATCTTCTTTGATAAAAACAAAGAAGCTCATGGACATAAAGCTGAAAGAGATAAGTCGACTACAACTCCCAAGATGCATTTCACCAACAAAAAAAGAATCTTACATTCTGCTGAGAACCTGAAACTTTGTGTCAGCTCACTGTCACATTCTGGTTCAGTTATTAATTCTGCAACATTCCCTTCCATCATCCCCTTCCTCCTCCCTCTCCTCTCTCCTCCTCCCTCTCTTTCTCTCCTCCTCTACTTCTCCCTCCACTCTCATCCTTCTCATCCCTTCCTTCTTCTCCTCTCCTCTTCCCTCCTCCCTTCCCTTCCCTCTCCTCGCTCTTCTCTCCTCCATCTCATCCTCCCTCTCTTCTTCTATCCTCCCTCTCCTCCTCTCCTCTCCTCCTCTTCCCTCCTCTCTCTTCTCCTCCCTCTCCTCCTCCCTCTCTTCTCCTCCCTCTCCTCTCTCTCTCCTCCCTCTACTCTTCTCCCCCTCCCCCTCCCTCTCCTCTTCTCTCCCCCCTCTCCTCTCTTCTCTCTCCTCTCCATCTCCTCTCCCTCTCCTCTCCTCCTCCCTCTCTCCCCCTCCCTCTCCTCTCCTCCCCCTCCCTCTTCTCTCCCTCCCTCTCCTCTCTCTCTCTCCTCCCTCTCATCTTCTCCCTCCCTCCCTCTCCTCCCCTCCCTCTACTCTTCTCTCCCTCCCTCCCTCTCCTCTCCTCCCTCTCCTCTCCTCCCTCTCCTCTCCATCTCCTCTCCTCCTCCCTCTCCTCTCCTCCCTCTCCTCTCCATCTCCTCCCTCTCCTCTCCATCTCCTCTCCTCCTCCTCTCTCCCCCTCCCTCTCCTCCCTCTCCTCCCCCTCCCTCTCCTCTCCTCCCCCTCCCTCTTCTCTCCCTCCCTCTCCTCTCTCTCTCCTCCCTCTCATCTTCTCCCTCCCTCCCTCCCTCTCCTCCCCCTCCCTCTACTCTTCTCTCCCTCCCTCCCTCTCCTCCCTCTCCTCTCCTCCCTCTCCTCTCCATCTCCTCTCCATCTCCTCTCCTCCTCCCTCTACCTCCTCTCTTCCTCCTCTCTTCCCCTCCCTCTCCTCCTCCCTCTCCTCTTCTGCTCCTCCCTCTCCATCTCCTCCCCCCTCCCCCTCTCCTCCTCTAAGGATGATTGACAGTACAGAGGAGACGCTGATTAAAGATTTCCAGTCGATCTTTGATACTTTATTTAATCTCCGTCCTCCTTGAAGATTATTTATTTTCTTTCTTTCTTCGCCTCCTTTGTATTTCTCCTTTCTTCTCCTCCCTTAACCTCTCCCCCCCTTCTTCCTTTCTGTGCTTCATCCTTCTTTCCCTCCTCTTCGTCTTCTCTCGCTCTCTCACTACTCGTTTCAAACTGAAACTCTTTGTGTCATCGTCTCAGAAACTGCTTTTCAGAAGAATTATGAACATTTAATTATGCATCTACTTAAATCAATTAAATGAATCATTAGTGAATAAAGATGTTGAGCTCAGGATGTGTTCAGGTCCACAGAGTGTGACCTGCAATCTTAAATATATATATATATATATATATATATATATATATATATATGTGTGTGTGTGTGTGTGTGTGTGTGTGTGTGTGTATATAAGAAAAACATAATGCTTTGTAAACCTCTTAAATCAGCTTTAGTTTCCTTTATAGATATTTATATTTTCTATTTTTACTACAAAAATGTTTTTGACTGGTTTTTAGTTCCATCATTGACTGTAAATTAGATCTTCTCATGTGTTTAACATTCAGTGAGACTTTAAATCCACCTTTAACTATAAAAGTGAGGCGACACGAACACATTTACTGAAATCTCTTTTCTTCTGAAAGTTCATGGAGTGAAGGAGAAGCTAACTCAGCATCAACCTGCAGAGATCAAACGCTGTGCAGAGAAACAGACGGACAGGATCTGATGTAACTACAAACAGACACATAACAACTACAAACAGACACAAAACAACTACAAACAGACACATAACAACTTCAAACAGACACAAAACAACTACAAACAGACACATAACAACTTCAAACAGACACAAAACAACTACAGACACATAACAACTACAAACAGACACAAAACAACTACAACAGACACATAACAACTACAAACAGACACAAAACAACTACAAACAGACACAAAACACTACAGACACATAAACAACTACAGACACAAAACAACTACAAACAGACACATAACTACAAACAGACACATAACTACAAACAGACACAAAACAACTACAAACAGACACATAACAACTACAGACACATAACAACTACAAACAGACACAAAACAACTACAGACACATAACAACTACAAACAGACACATAACAACTACAAACAGACACAAAACAACTACAGACACAAAACAACTACAAACAGACACATAACTACAAACAGACACATAACTACAAACAGACACAAAACAACTACAAACAGACACATAACAACTACAAACAGACACATAACAACTACAAACAGACACAAAACAACTACAAACAGACACAAAACAACTACAAACAGACACATAACAACTACAGACACATAACAACTACAAACAGACACAAAACAACTACAGACACATAACAACTACAAACAGACACAAACACACAAACAACCAAACATACAAAAACAGACACAAAACAACTACAAACAGACACAAAACAACTACAGACACATAACAAATATATACAGATACATAACAACTGAAAACAGACACATAACAACTACAAACAGACACAAAACAAAACACTACAACTACAACAGACACAAACAACACAGACACAAAACCTAAAACAGACACAAAACAACTACAAACAGACACAAAACAACTACAGACACATAACAAATATATACAGATACAAAACAACTACAAACAGACACAAAACAACTACAAACAGACACAAAACAACTACAGACACATAACAACTACAAACAGACACAAAACAACTACAGACACAAAACAACTACAACAGACACAAAACAACTACAGAACAGAACATAACTACTAAAACAACACAAAACAACTACAACAGACACAAAACAACTACAGACACATACAAATATTACAGATACATAACAACTGAAAACAACACAAGACACAAAACAACACATAACAACTACAACCATACAACAGACACTAACAACTACCAACAGACACAAAAACAACTACAACAGACACATAACAACTACAAACAGACACATACAACTACAAGACACATAACAACTACAAACAGACACAAAACAACTACAAACAGACACATAACAACTTCAAACAGACACAAAACAACTACAAACAGAGACACATAACAACTACAGACACATAACAACTACAAACAGACACAAACAACCTACAAACAGACACAAAACAACTACAGACACATAACAACTACAAACAGACACAAAAGCAACTACAGACACAAACAACTACAAACAGACACAAAACAACTACAAACAGACACATAACTACTACAAACCGACACAAAACAACTACAAACAGACACAAAACAACTACAGACACATAACAATATACAGATACAAAACAACTACAAACAGACACAAACAACCACAAACAGACACAAAACAACTACAGACACATAACAACTACAAACAGACACAAAACAACTACCAGACACAAAACAACTAAAAACAGACACAAACAACTACAAACAGACACATAACTACTACAAACAGACACAAAACAACTACAAACAGACACAAAACAACTACAGACACATAACAAATATATACAGATACATAACAACTACAAACAGACACAAAACAACTACAAACAGACACAAAACAACTACAGACACATAACAACTACAAACAGACACAAAACAACTACAGACACAAAAAACTACAAACAGACACAAAAACAACTGACAGACACATAACCAACTACCAATCAGACACCATAACTACTACAAACCGGACACAAAACAACTACAAACAGACAACAAACAACTACACGGACCACATAACAAATATATACAGATACCAAACAACTACCAAACAGACACAAAAAAACCACAAACAGCACAAAACAAACTACAGACACATAACAACTACAAACCAGACCACAAAAACAAACTACAGGACACAAAACAACTACAAACCAGACACAAAACAACTACAACAGACCCCAATAACACTACCCCCCCCCACAAACAGACACAAACAACTACAAACCACACAACACAACTCAACACATAACAAATATATACAGATCACATAACAACTGAAACAACACACAACTACAAACAGCACATAACAACTACAAACAGACACTAACAACTAAAACAGACATAACAACTACAAAACAGACACATAACAACTTCAACAACACAACACATTCAAACAGACACAACAACACAGACACAGACAAACAAATACATACAATACATACACACTGAAAACAGACACATAACAACTGCAACGACACACAACACTGCAACACACCAAAACAACTACAGACACATAACAAATACCAAACAGACAAACAACTGCAAACAGCCACAAAACAACTACAGACACATAACAATACAAACAAACATAACACTGCACACAGACACAAAACTTCACAACACATAACAACTACAAACAGACACAAAACAACTACAGACACATAACAACTACAAACAGACACAAAACAACTACAGACACATAACAACTACAAACAGACACAAAACAACTACAGACACATAACAAATACATACAGATACATAACAACTGCAAACAGACACAAAACAACTACAAACAGAAACAAAACAACTACAGACACATAACGACTACAAACAGACACAAAACAACTACAGACACATAACAACTACAAACAGACACAAACAGAAACAGACAGAAGTTGAACGTTCTGCATAATGAGAACTTTTGGTACTTTTTGTATATTTTGATGTTAATACTTTTATCCTTTTACTTCTGTGGAACTTCTGGACTTTTAGGTGTAACGGAGTCTTTCTACACTGTGGAACTTTACTTTATACTTGACTTCAGTCCAGACCTTCATCGTGTATCCATGTAGACGATTAATAAGCTCACATGATACTTAATGACCTCAACAGTGCACGGCAGAGTTAATGCATAAAGATGAGGAAGCGATATATTAAATTACACTTCTCTGCTGCTTCCTGTTTACTGAAAGCTTCCTTTCGTCCTCTTGTGTCGTGACTTCACTTCCCTCCTCGGAGCTGAAGTGATGTTTTTGATATTTTGGGACTTCTTGGAGGCCAGCAGGGAACATATTGGCTGAGCTCACCAAGGTGTGCTAATGCCTGGTGGGCAACTACTTTAAATGCTAATTCTGCCGCCGCCCTCCATCCTGCGCCCACAAACATCAGCTAACTACCTCCGAGCCAATCTCTTCCTCCACGTTTCCTCGTCGTCCTTCCGCTCGGCTGCTCCCCCCGCCGAGTGACCGCCGCAAACAAACAAACACAACATGTCTGTCAGACAGCTAAACCGAGGACGGCTTGTTTGTCCCGTGTGCCGCTCGACGAGCAGTCACGCGTGTTTGACGTGTTTGAAGGGGGAGAAGAAGAGGAAGCAGAGAGTAGAAGAAGAGAGTAGAAGAAGAGGAGAGTCTCAGCGTGCGGCTAATGGCCGTCCGGCTGACAGGTCCATCATGGGTTTAACCGGCCGCTTCGCCTGCTTTGCATCCGGCTGACAGCTCCGCTCCTCGCTTCTGCCTAAAAGGCGGATTATGCAAAAGTTCGGTTCACTGGCCTCCATCACCAACACCGGCTCCATCAGCGACCCCGCCCGGGCCGCTCCATCCTGCAGAGAGCCGGCAGGTAATTTTGTTCACGTGTGATGAGACGTGAATAATTGGCCATTTTCAGCCGCCGGCTCACAGGTAACCCTTTAATTCACTTTGAAACTACTTTAATTGGTAACGTGTCGATTTGTAGGAACAACATCTCCAAACACGCACGCACACACACACACACACACACACACACACACACAAACCTGTACTTCTATACATGTGGGGACACTCATTGACATAATGCATCCTAACCCTCGTATGGGACCAGCAGCTCATCCAGTCATGTGCTCACTCCTTCACAAACACAAGACTTTTCTCCAAAACTTTACTTTTTGAAACACTTGTTGCAAACGTGAGACTGTTTAGGCAGAAGAGATTTATATATTAAGGTTTTAGTGAAAGTGTTTGTGAGGTAGTGAGCACACGACTGGACAAATGAGACTTTATTATTCTGAGTTGTGTGAGTTTGTAAACGCATGTTTTGATAAAGTTTTGTTGCTGTTGAACGACTTTTCTGCGTTTTTTGATTTGATTTGAAGTTTTCTAACAATATGAGTAAACAATATGTTTTAATCCTACACTGATGATTTGTACATCCGTTCAAACGATTTAAAAATATTAATCTAATAAAACAAATCAGAGTTTGACTTTGATGGGAAAAAGTGTTTGAATTAGAATTAAACAAAACTGACAAGAAGACGCCAGAGATCTGATTTAAATGTTAATTATCTCTGAAAGTCATTTTGAAAGATATCGTTCTGCAGCCGAACATTTCAACAACACAAACGAGACAAACATCAGATTTAGAAAAGATGTTCAATATTTTCATTTGTCTTTCAGTGAGAAGTTTGACAGAAGTGTGACGTGATTTTAAAGTGTGACGTGATTTTAAAGTGTGACGTGATTTTAAAGTGTGACGTGATTTCAAAGTAACGTAAGTGTGACCTGATTTTAAAGTGTGACGTAAGTGTGACCTGATTTTAAAGTAACGTAAGTGTGACGTGATTTTAAAGTGTGACGTAAGTGTGACGTGATTTCAAAGTGACTTAAGTGTGACCTGATTTTAAAGTGTGACGTAAGTGTGACGTGATTTTAAAGTAACGTAAGTTTGACGTGATGTTAAAGGTTCAACGTGTAATTCTGAGCCACCTGCTCCAAAGACACGTGCAGTATTTCACCTCTAAACTTGGTCCATATGTTCATATTTTAGTTGTAGTAGTTTGGCGTATTTATTGTATTCTAATGTACTCTTTGTATTGTGTGTTGCATTTACTCCTGTATACTGCCTGTCAGTCAGTCAGCAGGGCAGGAAGTTGCAAAATTCAATCCAAACTGCTGAAACTTTGATCTCCGATCAGAAAACTGCTGTTTTATAATCTTCACGTTGATCATCTGTGTTTACTGCACTGATGTTACCGGGGCTATAGTCCGTTAACGTTACGTTAGTTTGTTTATTGGACTAAATCCAAAGTGTCAGAAACTAGAAAACGACCCGCATATACATCTCGTCTTCCCAGTGGCGGCGCAGCCAGGAGAGCAAACTATAAAACAGACGGAACATGGCTGTTGTATCTACAGCTGTTCTTCTTCTCTCTCTGTAATGAGGCAGACTGGAGCTGAACTGACTCACTATCACCTCTAGAGGAACAAGTGGTATTACAGACTGGACAGAGCGCAGCTAGCTGTTAGCATGCTAACTTCTATCTCTGCAACACAACACATAGACGTGTTTAACGTCAACACTGTTCGCTCGTCACACTCCGTTGATAATGTTAGTTAATCGTTTTAAGTTTAAATTCTGGCATATCTTACACATTGAACCTTTAAAGTGTGACATGACGGTAAAGTGTAACCTGATGCAGCAGCGCAGGTGGCTGCTCTCTGTCGGGGGTCTGTACTCGTTCGCTCCGGCCTGTCGTCTGATTGGTCCGTTGGGTCCTCGCTGAGGGATCTGGGGGTTTGTGGAGCTCAGAGCAGATGGTGACCTTTGACCCTCCAGGCAGCCTGAGATTTGAGGAAGGGAAAGAAAAATATTTGAGATCTCTGAGCCCTGAGCATTAGACTGTCAGGCTGTCAGTCACATGCCGCCTGACGGACTTTAACTTCTCTTTTCTTTACTGTTGCACCACCGTGAGGTCCTCCTGCAGAGAAACATCTGTTTTCTTCACTTTCTTTAAAAAGACTGACCATATGAAATATTTTTTTTTACAATCGCTTACATTCTTTTATCTCTCCAAACACAATCAGACCACATTAACACAATTCATGTTGCTTTCACACAATATGCAGTCAATTAACACGCTTCTAAAGTTGGTATTTAATTAACAAAATGTGGTTTTGAGCAGATAAATGAACTGTTTAGTTAACTGTGTGTGTGTCGCTGTGTAGAAAATCATTACGCACAGGTGAACTCTTGTGAGGAGTTGCTGCCACACAGTTTCTTCTTTACAACGTTGTTTGATTAACTTTGATTCCCGACTCTGACGGAGAATCTTTAGTTTAATTTTGAAGAATCCTGAGAATCAAACTGACTTTCAGGTTAAAGAATGAAAGAAAAACAAATGTTGACATCTGGTTTCTGTTCTTATGGAAAAACACAAATGAGTGTAAAGTTAGTTTGAGAAAATCTGCTTTTTAAAGAGTTGTTGAGCAAATCAAATGTATTTATATTTATAGAGCCCAATATCACAAATTACACATTTGTCTCAGTGTTTACAGACTGTACAGGATACGACACCCTCTGTCCTTAGACCCTCTGTCCTTACACCCTCTGTTCTTAGACCCTCTGTCCTTAGACCCTCTGTCCTTAGACCCTCTGTCCTTAGACCCTCTGTCCTCAGACACTCTGTCCTTAGACCCTCTGTCCTTAGACCCTCTATCATTAGACCCTCTGTCCTTAGACCCTCTGTCTTTAGACCCTCTGTCTTTAGACCCTCTGTCTTTAGACCCTCTGTCCTTAGACCCTCTATCATTAGACCCTCTGTCCTTACACCCTCTGTCCTTACACCCTCTGTCTCTAGACCCTCTGTCCTTAGACCCTCTGTCCTTAGACCCTCGCATCACACAAGGAAAAACTTCCTAAAAGAAACCCCATAATTAAAGGGGGAACATGTTATAAACCTCAGGGAGAGACTGAGGAGGGATCCCTCTCCCAGGACGGACAGACGTACAATAGATGTCGTGTGTACAGGATAAACAACATAGTATAAATACAACATTTGACAGAAATGATGTTGTGTTGAAAAAGAGAAAGTTTGGATGAATCCAGGAAAATGTTAAAAAGGCTTCCCGGTGTCCAGCAGGACCAGGGCAGCAGGCGCAGCCACGATTCATGATCCTGACGTAAACTTTATCAGTGGCAACCTGCCACATGAGAGACAGAAACTCCGGATGATGAGTTAGTAACATACATTTACATAAATGCATACAGATAGAGAGGGAGAGGAAGAGAGGGAGGGGAGGGGAGAGGAAGAGAAGGAGCAAGAGTTTGACCTTCTTCTGTGTGCTGGTTGTTTGAATCATTGGAGTGTTTGTATGTATCAGGAACTGGCTGCTAAAGTATGTGAAGGTGATCAAACAAATGAAATACGTAAAGATAAGAGAAGGAAACATGTTGACAGGCAGTGAAATGTCTGCAGCAAAATATCTGTTTTCAACTCGCTGATCTACAAACTTCGTAACTTTTTTACACGCATGTTGTGAAGTGACCAGATCACAAGACTTAAGTATCAGACGTCGCTGAGGTGCTGGACTAAGACTGTAGATTAAACTCAATGAAACGAGAATCTGTGCAAAAATCTTTTTAATAAGAAACTTTTGGACCTTCTTCAAATCAACAACAGTTAGCAAGTGAAGGAAAGATGTTTGCCTCGATGTGACGTGATGCTGTGACAGAGTGACACTAACAGCAGGAAGTGATGTAACAGCAGGAAGTGATGTAACAGCAGGAAGTGATGTAACAGCATGAATTAAATGAATATTCCACTAATATTCCCGTTCACGTGCTGCCGTGCAGATTCCGATTAACGTAGAATGCCCGCATGACGTACGTCCTGTAGCTACGCCCTTTAAATAACTTACATTTACGTACTTTTCCAACTTCAGTCATGTTGCTCCTGTGATGTAAACAGCTTTTCTTTTTACAGCTATGTACGAGAAAAGACCAATTGAGACGCATATTCTGAACGCGGTGTATACGTGTCCAAAGAATGCTCCTAAAAGCTTTTATTTTCAGAATAAAAGGGGGATATTAACGTGCATGTAAACCTCAGTGATGTCATCACAGCGGGGGCTTTAACTTTGAGAGAGAAATAGTTTTTTCACATTCTTTGTCTGTTCAGTTTCAGAAATATAGAAAATCTTTGTTTGCAGTTTCCCGCTCTGAAGCTTCGACTGTCTCCATGTTTCCAAACGTTAAAAATGTGCACACAGTTTAAAATGTGAGCTTCATAAAAAGCAATCGTGTGTTAAAACGCTGACACATGACTGCGAACATGTTGGAGACATTCAGAGAAACAAAAGAAGAAGAAGAATCCAGCGAGATCTGAGAACCTTTTTTAAAAAGGTGAATTTTCCGGCTGAGGTTCTGTGAGGCTGAGAGAGAGGGCGTCCGAGGACACAAACGCAGAGAGTTGAAACGAGCTCATATAAAGTTTGTATAAAGGAGGTGAAGCAACATCCAGAAAGTGTTTGAAGTCTGACGCCTAAAGGTGCATTTCACACGAAAACACAGAAGAAACTGGAAACAACAGAGAGTCTGATGGTGAGCTGAGAACACGAGGTCACACACTGTGTGTGATGAGGTGTGTGTGTGGTGATGTGTGTGTGTGATGAGGTGTGTGTGTGGTGATGTTAAAACAAAAGTAAAGCAGCAGTTTTTTACATGCATACATTTACGTAAAGTGTTGCAATACAACGTGTGTGTGTGTGTGTGTGTGTGTGTGTGTGTGTGTGTGTGTGTGTGTGTTAAACAGGATTACCCTGCCTCTCAGGTGTCCCTCTAACAGGATTACTGAGTCCTCCTGAGTTCACTGTCGGTGCGTTAATCCGAATTATCGACCGCTGAAAACAAAAGGTGTGTTTGTGGATGCAGTTGAGACACGGAGGGGAGGGATGCAGGGCGGGTGGTGGCCCCCCTGTGGCCTGATGAGTCCTTCAGGAGTCTCAATATAACCACACACACACACACACACACACACTGGTGAGCTGCAGGTTCAGGTCCCGGCGGTCCAGCTGTGAGACATCAGCGTCCTGAGCTGCTGCCAACGTGCCCTCGAGCACGCTGAAGTATTTAACCTGCTCACCTCGTGTGGAGGCGGCTTCCTGCCCGCAGGATTCAAACCTGCTGCTGCGCTCTTCTTCTGCAGCTTCCTCTCACAAAGAGAACAATATCATTTCAAATCTGGAGCTCATTTATAAATAAAATCTAAATAAATTCAAGAAAACATTGACAAGAATCTCTCAGATTTCTTTTTAATGAAATATTGTGAAAGAAACTTAAACTGACACAATTTAAATATCCACTTTTCTTTAAAGGAAACTTCTTGGAAAATATTAAAGATTACAGACGTGTAAAATAATGTGTTCGTAAAGTTTGTTTTGCTGAAGAGGGAAACGTTAGCAAACCTGCTTCTTCTTCTACTGTAGATAAAACGTAGCTGTCCTGCAGACCTCCATGGTTGGGAGTAACCACAATGTTCCCGATACGAGTCCAGACAGAGGCCCCTCCTGTAGGTTAACCCCCTCCATCCCATAATAACACAATACACCCCCACAGAGTTCATGCAGATCAGACGAGAAGAAATGTTTGATGGAAACGTTTTAATTCTGCAGATATATTAGAAAATCAATCAGAACTGAAGCAATAATAAAGAGCAAACACAAGATATATATATGTGTATATATAATATATATATATAATATATAAATACACATATTATATATATTTATATATATATATATATATATATATATATATATATATGTATTATATATTATATATATATATATATATTATATATATATATATTTATATATATATATATTATATATTTATATATATATATATATATATATATATATATATTAATATATATATATATATATATATATATATATATATAATATATAATATATATATATAGTTTGAACCTATTTCAATATGAAATATAATCTTTAAATGCTGCTGAATTAATGATTAAACATAAAATGGATGTTTAAGAAATTGTGAAATCTCTGCTGACTGAATATTGAATCTGTTTTCACATCAACACTTGATTTAAAAATAAAAACCTGATTATTCACTGTTTTATATCAAATTTTAATTTCAGTGTCGAGCTGAAGCTTCGGTGTTTTTATGAAGTGAATAATTTAAATGTGGTCCTCCAGCAGCCGACCTGTCGACACGCCGCACATTTTTATTTTTGGTTTATTTTTCCGGAATCTGAATTTGACATTGATGTGAAGGTGGATTTTAATGAGGAGCGTTTGAATTCTGCCTGGTGACAGCCCAGCGGGGCGGGTGGAGTCATGGTGGGTGGCGGGGGGGGTGCTTCTGAACTGGATGTTTGGCTTTTTTTGAAGCCTCTTCATGTGTACACCCCCCCCACCCTTCACCTGCCCCTGAAGGTTAATTAAAGTCCTCAGCGCTGATCTGAGACCTCCACCTCCTCTTCTTCTTCTTCTTCATGGGTTTTTTATGAAACAGCAGCAGTTTGTTGGACGAACGCAGCTTCTCTTAAAGTCCTGAACTCACTAAACCAGCGGAGTATTATCTGTCTGCTTATTCCTCTAAATGAGACGTAAAGATATGTATTTAACAAACATACAAACATGTTCTCTGTCATCGTCTGCCTGCGTCTTCAAAACTAAAAGAAAAAGAAACCAGTTCACTTTGTATAAAACAGTTCAAATGAGCTGCAACAGTAAAACGCTGCCTGCACATGAATGCATCAGTAGTAATAATCCAATACATTTAAATGAATTAATCTACCACTTTAATAACTAATTAATTGGTTTATTGTATTTTATTAATATCTGAATCTGCAAAGTAACTACCGTAATTTTCGGACTATAAACCGCACCTGACTATAAGCCGCAGACGCTAAATTGACTAATTTGTACATATATAAACCGCACTGGGCTATAAGCCGCAGACGCTAAATTGACTGATGTGTATGTAGCCGGTCTGTAGCTGACACCACGATCGACTCTGCGTTGTGTTGTGTAGAACCAGGAAATAACGATGGAGAACTTCTGCCTGTTCAATCAGCATTTATTGTCTCTGACCGTTGGTGTTTTCCTTAATTTGTCCATAAATTACCGTTGAAACAGAAGAAACACATGGAAGTCATCATCATACGGTAACTCCACAGTCGGGGTTTTTGGACATGCACCCCTCTCTTCAGCGTATCCTTCTTTCCGTCTCCCGAAAAAGTGGCGCGAACCCCCAGAAAGTGCCGGTTTCAGGAGTATCCGGTTTCAGGAGTATCAACATAAAAGCATATTTAACAAAATAAGACTCCTCGAAATAAATATATATATTTCCATAATGAGGGTGTCTCACACACTGCCTCGCTCTCGTAATGTCCGTCTGTCTCTCGTACCACTCGCTACTTTTGCGCGCTCTTTCCCTGCATCCGGTGGACTGTAACCTGTAAAATCCATAGATTTAGGAATTCCCCTAGTGGCCGTTAGCTGTAAAAATCCATAGATAAGCCGCACTGTTATATAAGCCGCAGGGTCGCAAAATGGGGAAAAAGTCGCGGCTTATAGTCCGGAAATTACGGTATTAAGGTTATTGAAAGGTTCACCGTCGACCGTACATTCATTCACAAAAATGTCTTTAAAAGCTGTTTTCAACCTCGAATATAGAGATTTGCTGCTTTTCTCTGTTTTGTATCATATTAAAGGGAATATCTTTGGACATTTAAAGACATCACCTCAGACTTTGGGGTGCACATTTTTCATAATTTTCTGACAGTCGACGATTAAGAAAGAAAAGATTAAGATCTAGAAAACAATCGCTCGCTGCAGCCGTAGTAAACATGTAAATCAGACAGACTCGTTGTGAATGGAGCAATGCTAACAGTTTCCCTCTGCTTCCAGTCTTTGTGCTAAGCTAGGCTAACCACGTCCCGGGATCGTAAAAAGTAAGATTTTAATTACGTGGAATATCAGAGATCATTTTAAAGACGGTGGTTCTGAAACTAATTAAAGTTTGGGTTGAGAAAAATATTGAAAAATGAATGTTAAACGTTTTAATGCTTGAGTTTCACACAGTTTGCTGCTTTGTGATCGTCTGAGGACAGAAGAGTCTCTGTGGTAGATTCCTGCACATTCACAAAGTTGAATCTCTCATCGTTTCTCCGGTTTACAAAGTAATGTATAAAACAACACGAACAGATTTCTGTAACATCGACTCAACGTCTCATTGAGATTTATTTGAGTCCTGAAACTGAATCTGAACTGAACACACAGAAACTGTTCTCCGTCTGAGACACAGAACATACGAATTAAACCTGCAGAACATTTCAGTCTGATGGAAAACACACGCACACGCACACGCACACACACACACACACACACACACACACACACACACACACACACACACACTGAGCTGCTGACTCAGCTGCTTCTGATGTGCTGCTCTGACCACACTGTAAAAACTAATATGAAATTACTAAATTTAAATCTGCACCGAAACCAGACGAATATCCTGCCAGACACACACACACACATACACACACACACACACACACACACACACACACACACACACACACACACGGCTGCTGCTCTCATCATCATGTCACTGTTTCACAGAAACTGACTTTGTTTCTGAACCTTCTTGTCGTTATTTTGTCGCTCTGTGGTCGATGCTGAAGAACCAAAAAGGTAAACTCGACGACACTCTGAAGCCAAATAAACAAGTGAAATGTATTTTGTCCTCCTTGACTTGGAAATCTGGGATGTGCTACCTTTTTCACATTTCTTTGGAGTATGTATCCTCATTGGATTTTGGGTTCAGCACAAGAATCCCATTGTTTGTTTTGTCTGAATACACAGAATGCAAATTTCCTTCTGATGATGAAACCCGTAGTTTCCTCTGCAGTCAGCAGTAAACTGAGTCCACACGTATGTGGGTCTTTTTTTCAAACTGTTTTTTCCTCCATTCTGTAAAAATGTTTTTCCCTGTTTCAAAAGAAATCTCTGTTCTCATAAAAACACAATTGAAGCGCTGTTTCCTGCTGAGGCTTCATGGTGATGAGTGACGGGTGATTTTGAGTTCAGGTGCGGCGACAGACCTGATTCAGTCAGTCAGCGACAGACCAGACCGTCAAACACGATGTAAATCCTGCAGGAGTCCTGCACAGCCTGCTGGTCCATCAGTCAGCTGTCAGGACTCTGAAGTCCTTTAACTCGCCTTCAAATGTATTACACTTTTTATATTTACAAGTAGCTCAAGTTATAAATGACAAAAAACTAATATTTATCATCGATGTGCAACTATATGTTGCTCCTCTGGTTTCTGGTTTGACAGTTGAAGTTGCTCTACTAGTTTCTGGTTTTTCAGTTGAAGTTGCTCCACTGGTTTCTGGTTGTGTAGTTGAAGTTGCTCCACTGGTTTCTGGTTGTATAGTTGAAGTTGCTCCACTGGTTTCGGGTTGTATAGTTGAAGTTGCTCCACTGGTTTCTGGTTGTATAGTTGAAGTTGCTCCACTTGTTTCTGGTTGGACAGTTGACGTTGCTCCACTGGTTTTACAGTTGAAGTTGCTCCACTGGTTTTACAGTTGAAGTTGCTCCACTAGTTTCTGGTTGTACAGTTGAAGTTGCTCCACTAGTTTCTGGTTGTACAATTGAAGTTGCTCCTCCGGTTTCTGGATGTACAGTTGAAGTTGCTCCTCTGGTTTCTGGTTGTACAGTTGAAGTTGCTCCACTGGTTTCTGCTTGTATAGTTGAAGTTGCTCCACTTGTTTGTGGTTGGAGAGTTGACGTTGCTCCACTGGTTTTACAGTTGAAGTTGCTCCTCTGGTTTCTGGTTTTACAGTTGAAGTTGCTCCACTAGTTTCTGGTTGTACAGTTGAAGTTGTTCCTCTGGTTTCTGGTTGTACAGTTGAAGTTGTTCCTCTGGTTTCTGGTTGTACAGTTGAAGTTGTTCCTCTGGTTTCTGGTTGTACAGTTGAAGTTGCTCCTCTGGTTTCTGGTAGTACAGTTGAAGTTGCTCCACTAGTTTCTGGTTGTACAGTTGAAGTTGCTCCTCTGGTTTCTGGTAGTACAGTTGACATTGCTCCACTAGTTTCTGGTTGTATAGTTGAAGTTGCTCCTCTGGTTTCTGGTTGTACAGTTGAAGTTGTTCCTCTGGTTTCTGGTTGTACAGTTGAAGTTGTTCCTCTGGTTTCTGGTTGTACAGTTGAAGTTGCTCCTCTGGTTTCTGGTAGTACAGTTGACATTGCTCCACTAGTTTCTGGTTGTATAGTTGAAGTTGCTCCTCTGGTTTCTGGTAGTACAGTTGACATTGCTCCACTAGTTTCTGGTTGTATAGTTGAAGTTGCTCCTCTGATTTCTGGTTGTACAGTTGAAGTTGTTCCTCTGGTTTCTGGTTGTACAGTTGAAGTTGTTCCTCTGGTTTCTGGTTGTACAGTTGAAGTTGCTCCTCTGGTTTCTGGTAGTACAGTTGACATTGCTCCACTAGTTTCTGGTTGTATAGTTGAAGTTGCTCCTCTGGTTTCTGGTTGTACAGTTGAAGTTGTTCCTCTGGTTTCTGGTTGTACAGTTGAAGTTGTTCCTCTGGTTTCTGGTTGTACAGTTGAAGTTGCTCCTCTGGTTTCTGGTAGTACAGTTGACATTGCTCCACTAGTTTCTGGTTGTATAGTTGAAGTTGCTCCTCTGGTTTCTGGTTGTACAGTTGAAGTTGTTCCTCTGGTTTCTGGTTGTACAGTTGAAGTTGCTCTTCTGGTTTTACAGTTGAAGTTGCTTCACTGGTATTTATATCTGTGAGCTCACGTCACAGCAAAGACTCTTTTGCTGTTATTCATTATAAATAACCTGGACTCCCTCCTCAGAGACGACTCATGAATCATTGAGAGACGACCAATCAGAGTTGCAACCACAACGCTGTTTTTGTTTTTTCATTATTCTCCACGTCATCAGAGCCGGAACACGACCAGCACTGGTCTTGATTCAAGTCGCCATCTCTGTTGTTGCTCAACATTTGTATCAATCATGACAAGATCAATATGATAATCTTATAAATAACATGCATGACATGCACCATCAGCGATTGTGAAGTTCTGTTTATACAAAGGTTTTCTCCTTTTTAATATCTCTGCTTGTATTATATATATATATATAGGCTTCAGCACTTTGATATATATATATCTATCAAAGTGCTGAAGCCTCTTTATTCGAGGTTCTGTTTCGGGTTTGGTTTGTTTGGTTTTCTGTCTGCAGGATTAAAGAAAAACTACCGGCCTGATTTTCATGAAACCTGGTGGAAAGGTGAAGCACAGGCGAAGGAAGAACCCTTAGAGCGGATCTGAATCACTGGGCGGATACACGCATTACTTTTGTTAAAGGGTACCAGGGTGGTGATGGCCTAGTGGTCTAGTGGTACGCCTTCCAAACAAAACACTAGAAGGTCGTGAGTTCAACACCAGGCTGCCACCATTGTACCCCTGAGTAAGGTACTTAACCCTGAGCTGCTCCAGAGAGACTGTCGCTGTACTGAGTTCAGTGTAAGTCGCTCTGGATAAGAGCGTCTGCTGAATGACCTGTAATAATTAACATAGCGAGCCGCATTGATGTGATGTCGGAATAATTAGAAAAATGCGTTCCCGCCTCGGAAAATACACGTTAACGCCGCTCCAAGTGGGCACCAGGGGTTTGTAACATCGGTCAACGTGTCGCAGGAGTCGCAGGAATCCGTTTGGCTGCACTTGGGCACAAAAAGTGAAACTATCCTTAACTTCTGTTTTGCCGCAGAATCAAACGAGCGGTTCTTGGTCTGCTTCCATCGTACCTACGGATCTACAGGTGACGTTATTGTCTCCCTGGACTTATTCTTACTGTCGGTCCCTAAAGTCCGCTCTGAACTGAGCCTTTAGCTGCTGGTTAAATGAAACACAAGTACAAGTTTGCAGAAACAAATGCAAGATACTTTATAGGAAGACGTACATCTCTGACGATACTTTGCTTTATCCATTCAGGAAGTCTCTGAAATCAAGTTTCTCGTTTCAGTCGAAAAGTTGACTTTAAATTGTAACTATCGTTCTTTTTTATTATTGGTGCCTTTTTGTGTTTCCTTTTTTTATGCAATTTGATGTATTTGAAGCAGCAGAACCTTTGCTATCGCGATATTCAACAAAGTAATTGCATACTTTGCTCACACATATCGTTTTCCCCTAAAGATCCATCGCTCGTAAATCCCCAGCAGCTCTGTTTCCTCCTCAACATGTGTAGCAAAGAGTCTGGCCACATGAGAAAACGTTTAGCAGGAGACATGTTAGCGCAGGACATATTCTGACCCTTTATTACCTCGTCCCACATCATCCATCTCCTCCTGCGACCTGCACAACGCGGAGCTGCAAACAGAACCAGTTATTTTCTCTCCGTGCTTCATTAGTGTTTCCCTCAGGAGGCGTCTGCAGTTAATTAATCACCAAACTGGTTTCCTGCTTTTTTATCGACCTTTTGATCTGTGATGGATGTTTCATTTCCGTCTTCACCTCTGGATCTTTACTCTGACGTCCAGGTTTATTTAGAAGAAGAAGACTGCAGACTTAAACTGTCTGCGGCCTGTTGGAGCTGAATGAAGGCTGCAGCGTTTTGTTGGTGAGATGTGTGTGGAGTGGAGCGAGCTGCCAGCTGGTGTTTTACGAGCGTCAGCGCGGCGGTGAAACACCCGGATTTGGTCTGAATTTAAATCTGACCTACTTTTCTTGTCATCAGAAAGCGTGAATCTGTTTTTCTTCTTCTTCGCCTGAGAAGGAGGAGGAGGAGGAGGGGGAGACAGGAAACTCTGTAAGCGGACTTTTCCCCAGACGGAGGGGAAGCACCAGCAGATTTACACCAGGATGAAGCTTTTAGAATAAAAAGCTTTTTCTTTTTTCTTTCTGAGAGCTGCTTTGGCTGCGTCTCCACCGCCGCCCTAAACTGTCAGGCCTCTCCTTTTCCTCGTCCTTTTATTCATTCAGAAACCTGACAGAAACTAAATCTGCCTTTTCTCTGCCACCTCTTCTTCCACCTGAGCCGCAGCTCCTGCTGGCTACGGCGGCGTTGTGTCGGAGTTAATGGGATTATGCAGATGGCAGCGTTCTTAAAGCGCCCATTTGAAGTGTTTAATGGAGATTATGGAAATGGTCGGGCGGCTCAGACCTTCACTCAATGAATGAAAAGACGACACAATGACAAGAAAGGAGCAGAGGAGCAGCTGCTGAGACGGGTCGGGCCGGGGAAGTCAGGGTGAAGGGTCGCCTGATGATTGACAGCTGGATGCCTGGCTCTGGAGCACTACAGCAGGGCGGGACTCAGAGATCACAAGATAAACTCTCACATAAACATTTAGCACATTTAAAGGTATAATATGTGAGTTTTCAAACCTTTTGTTAGATATTTCTTTGAGTTGTACGCTTACATTACCCCAAATGTTTCCAACAAATCCAGATTCTAGTAACATTTTTGCGACACCGTTTGTAGATATGAGTAGTTTTTAACTCTATATTTGAAGGATGAAGGATTTTAGTCCTCAGACGTCCGGATCTTAAGTTCTCAGAGAAACGTTAGCCTTTAGCTCGTAGCCCCGTCGTCCTAGGTCCACTGGAGAAACACCAATTTTTAACGTGAAACTGTTTTATTCAGTGTTTTTACAGTTTTTAATCAGCAGGATCATTTGTTTTGTAGAGGAGGGGACCTCTGAGGATAATTCGGCTCCTGGTAAAAACCTCCTGAACATCTGGATCTTAAGTTCTCAGAGAAACAAGCTGAGCAAACGTTAGCGGCAGCCGAACAGCGTGCAGGAGAAACTCTGGTGTTTAACCTCAAACTGCTTTATTCTGTGTTATTAAACGGACATCAAAGATCTAGCAGCGACAGAGCCAATGTTGCTCAAAAAAATCGCACTTAAACGCACCGCAAAGACTTCAGCAAATGGCCAACTGGCACCTCCGATCCAAGCGGCCGCCGTCTGTATTAGTCTTTCAAAAAGGGAAACTGGAAGACAAGACTGCAGATATACAAGCCGTTGTTAAGATACACACATTAAAACAAAGCAGCGTTTGCCTTTTTCACGCCACTTAGCTTCATCCCAGGTGGCCGTGTGGTTGTGAAAGTATGTGTGTGTGTGTGTGTGTGTGTGTGTGGCCTCTTGACTTTAGTTGTTTTCTTCATGTCCGTTTCTCTTCTTGTTCACTGAACCAACAACCAATCGGAGATTTTTTCCTGATCGAGGGATCCGAACAGGGTGAAGACTACAACTCCCATGATCCCACGCTACTTCACGACTTTAACAAACTTGATTGAGAGACTAGTGGCAGAACATTACATTCAGATCTTTTCTTGTCTAAGTCTGTTTACATTCCTGCAGATCCTCCAGTCATCATAGATTTTACAATCTGCAGCTTCAGTGTATTTGTTTATTTATTTATTTTACAGGGAGCATACAGTTAAACATTGTTCCATGTCGGGCCGTCACATCCTCCCCTTCACACATCTGGTCCTGCTCTGTGCCGGCTGCTCCACTCGCTGAGACATGAAATCTGATGCAGGAAGTCCAGTTAGAGAAACAGATCCATGAGTTTAACCAAAACTCTGCACAGACGTTTATCATAATCACAACTCTGGAAAGTTTTCTCAACAGAGATTTTTAGATTTTCTTTAGTTTTTGTCGATTGCGAGGTGAAGTGCAGGAATCCCCAACGCTTTATTTTGCATCTTTGTTTCCATCACTTTATTTGTATAAACAAATACACACACATATTCCTTCCCTCTCCTGCCACAAAAAAGTGCAAATCGCACTTAGCTGCACAACTTTATGGCGTGTTTGGTCAAATATTATTTTGTGGATCGGCGTGTGTTCAGCTGTATCACTTGTCACTGCGGCCAAATGAATCCTTCATTGATGAAAGTCCAGCGTCTTTGTCTGGAGTTCTTACAGTTTGTTTGTGTGAGGACTCAAGACGTCTGATAGCTGTAGCGACGACACACATAGGCTGCGCTGTCCTCGCCTCCCTCGCCGCTTCTGAACGCATTCGAAGAGTTGAGACGTCTTTTAAAGATGGCGGGTCTCGAATCGATTCAAGGTGGAGTGATCGAGGAGTCGAGAAGAGATATTGGGAAGAACCCCAGGAATCAGTTTAACACAGCGGAGTGTCGCTGGACGACGTCACGCCGTTGAAGTCTGGTTCAACTTGTTTGCTGGTGACACGCCGGCCTCATTGAAATGAATGAGCGGCCGACGTTCTCTCACTACAGTCAGTGTGTGTCGTCACACACATTTCTGACTTGTCTGTTCTGGTGTTCTACTCATAGATGGCTGACGGACCACAAACGTGCAGATATGGAGAACACAAGCGTTATGAATGCTGGTGTTAGACGGACGCTCGTTGGTCTTTAGGGGCTGAACTTGAGACATCGTGACGGTGACGTCAAGACGGTTTGAATGTCTTGTTTACAGCCGTTACAGCCATCAAGGGATTCTTGAGGAATTGATTTCCTGAACATCTATTAACGAGAGTTTTAGTTCTTCTGAGAGTTTGTTTTCATGTTCATTCTTCTTCTCCTGATGCTGAACTGCGCTCAGGCAGAGTTACCACCAAGAGACGCAAAACCTCTACAAAGAAATACAGAAAGAGGCACAAAAACAGACTCGAAACAATCAAAAAGTGAAATAAAAAGACTACAAAGACACTCAAAACTACAAAAAAGGACCATGAAGAGACGCAAAGCATCTACAAAGAGACACACGACCAAAAAGAGACTAAAAGACGCAAAACGTCTCTTTGAATCTGTGGATCTTGTTCTTACTGTATGTAGAAGTGGTGGTGTGGGGGGGGGGGGGGTTCTCTCCGTGCGCCTGATTATTTAGTTTTATATATTTTACTGCAGAAACAGGAAATCTGAAGCAGTCGAGTTACTTTCTGGACCCGAACTCGTCTGTTCTCGGTTTGAATTCTTCGTGTAAACCTGAACTGATTGGACAGTAAACTGAGTTTCTGCCTTCATTTATTTTCTCTGCGCACTCGACTCTCTGCAGATGTTTCGCTCTCGCTCAGCTTACTCATTCATAAAAAATGCAGCGTGTTAATAATAAAATCTAATATTTCTCGGGTCGGGCGGCGAGGATAAACATGGCGGCAGAAGAGAAAGAAAAGGAACGCCGTCAGTGTTTCACGCTCTGATTACTGCGACGTCTTAACGAGGTTTACATGACGGAGGCTGGCAGGTCCACACACACACACACACACACACACACACACACACACACACACACACACACACACACACATCTGTCTGCAGGTCTTTAAAGGACCAGACTGCTGATTTTTCATCATTTATTTCACGTTCTCTCCACATCCCTGCAGATTATTTTCCAAGTCCTCCGTCAGTTTCCAGACTTTCCCTCCAGACAGGTTTGGTTTCAACTTTGCGATGAACTATTACTCTCAATAAAAAAATCAGTACATTTATAATAGATCACTCTTCATCACTTTATCTTTCCTTTATAGTTTTCTAAAGTTGTACCTCGTCTTTGTAGCACATGTTGTTTTCTTATCTTGCTGTAATAAATAACGAGTCATTAATACTCATTGTTGTATGAAGCTACACAGTCTTCGCTCACATGGGAATCTTTTCTAGTTTTTCTGAAATACTTTATCTTTAAGAAAAAGTTTTTCCGCTTCTCTGACGTGGAGAAGTTAGTTTCTCCATAAAAGCAAAATGTGACAAAGTGCAAAACGGATTTAGTGAATAAATGATGACGCACTTGAAGCACGTGACGGCTGCACTCCTGCTCATCGCTGCACAAACATTAACCCTTTAAGAAGAAGATCCTTGTTTGAGTCTAAAATAAACGGGATAATAACTGTTACAGCAGAAAACACGCTTCTGTTCTCCGCTTCTGATCACGTCATGAAGTCGCTGAACACGTGACGTGGCGTCAGAGAAATATAAGAATTAGCATATCTCAAAAACTGATAAGTTATTTGTGAATGTAATACTTTTATTAATTGTTATGCTTTATTGACTTCCATCTTTTAGCTTTGGTTGTAGATTTTATGGATTTGAAACATTTGAACAGTAAATACAGTAAAAACATTGTATTTCATGGTTTGAGCTCTTTTATTGCGTCATCTTGTTCCCCTTCTTCTGAAATGCTGCAACACGTTTCATCCCAATGATCACATGACTGTGTTGGAGGGAAACACGCATTCATTTACATTTTCTTTTGAAGATTTGGTGAAACTGTGCGATACATTTAGACAGAAACGTGACTTATAGAAACACTCTGCAGAGAGGCGAGACGGTGTGTGTGTGTGTCTGTGTGTGAGTGTGTGTGTGTGTGTGTTGTTCTATAGTATTTATAGTATACGGCTGCACTTGTTGTTTGACTCTGTGACGCGATGGGGATGTGTACGTTAGCTGTACTGCGCTGACAGATGTGTTACCATGACACCAGGAGTTCAAACAGCAGCTTCAACACAACCAGGTCAACTCTCTGCACGCACACACACACACACACACACACACACACACACACACACACACACACACACACACACACACACACACCCATGTGTAGTGTTATCATAAACAAGTGTGTCTCAGTCAGTGAGAGCGCTTCACACGGTTAACCAGCTTTAAGAAGCTCATTTACAAAGAATTCTGCACCAAACTTTCATTTATTTTCATTAATTTTCATTTATTTTCATTAATTTTCATTGATTTTCATTAATTTTCATTAATTTTATTTTATTTTCATTAATTTTCATTAATTTTCATTTATTTTCATTTAATTTCATTAATTTTCATTGATTTTCATTAATTTTCATTTATTTTATTTTATTTTCATTAATTTTCATTAATTTTCATTGATTTTCATTGATTTTCATTGATTTTCATTTATTTTCATTAATTGACCTTTCTGTTAATGTTCTAGTTTATCCATCTTGGCTCATCTTCCACCTCAGTCCCTGTAATGACAACAGGAACAGCAGAACTCTACATACAACAACGACTACCTGATTTAAATATAGAGCGTGCAGTTAAAGGTGCATTTCACACTTTGAGGTGCTTCGTTTCCTTTTGTCTTATTTGTGAAGGTTTAGCCTCGAAAGTCGAGTAATCTTGAGGATTCTGTGATTTTTACAAAATACATTTATCTTGTTTTACTCGCGTGACATTGAGACGTTTATTTATTAAATTCATAATATATATAAATATACTTCAAAACTGTAAAGTCACTTGTAGTGAAGTGACGTGAGAGGAAACGAGGAGAGAAGGAGACGAGAGGAAGGAAAGGAAACAGGAAAGGTGTTTGGCCCCCGGTTACTGTGATCCCTGTTCTCTGATTGGCTGACAGTGTGGGAGCTCTGGGATTGGCTGACAGCAGCCAGTAATAATTGATGGAGTGTGTGTGTCTGTTTTCCATAAATATATCATCTTCTCCATCACTATTTATTTTATTTATGTCTTTCTTTTTTATATATATTATATATATATATATATATATATATATATATATATATTCTCCTCTTTCTTTCCTCTTCTCCGTATTCGCTTCCTTTTCTTCGTTTCCTCTCTAACCTCCTTGCTTCCTTGCTTCCTTTTCTCTTGTCTCCTTCTCTTCTCCCTCTAAACTGTTTCTGTAAGTCGACTTACTTATCTTCATCCTTCTCATTCATACATGGACACATTTTTGTGGCTCAGGCCAACATTTAAAATCTGTGAGATTTGTAGTCGCCGACCGCCATCTTTGTTTCTGAAGAATCCTCTTTTGTCTGCGTCGTTTTAGTTCATTTATTTGCAAAAGAAAAAACTTTTAATTTGAAGTCATCTTCATACTTTCACATATGACTTTAAGTCTTTGTTTTCCTGTCTCGTTGCTTGCTCTGGGGGCCGTGTCTACTTCCTGGACAGACAGGTGTTCATGAGGAAAGCAGCTGTCCGTCCTCGCCTCACAGACTGTAACTCACCTGAAGCGGCTCCGGGTGGTGAGCGGCAGCTCGACCACGAATCGAGGTGAAGACAGTTCAGGGTTCCTTCCTGCAGCTGTCCATCTCTCTCTCTCTCTCTTCTCTGGTGCCTGTCTACCTGCTCGGAGCCCTGAGGCATGCTGGGAGCTGTAGTTGTCTCTCAGCAGTGTAATGACCTGATGTGCAGGCTTTCTAAACTGCAGGACGACGAGTCAGCAGATAACGAGGGTGACAGCAGGATACAGTTATTCAGGTTTATGTCACAAATAAAGGTTATACATGGAAACTGTGAATTTAAACAAAAACTGTTTATTAACTTTATTTCCGTGTCATGCACACAAACTGCCCAAACCTCGCAGGTTTACATGACATTACAAACACGACGGTCCAACGTTTCATTACAAATTACAGGGTATTTAACTGCTCGCTCTTAAACAAAATAAAACAAATACAATCTGCTACAAAAACAGGTTCCCATCCTGAAGCACAACTCAAGTGTTTCATACATAAATGGAGGTTTATTTTAATTTAAAAAAAGTACATCCCTAATGTCCTCGTGGACGGGGATATAAAACAGAAAGTGAACCTCACACGACGGTGTTCTCCTCTGAGAGGCAATAAAAACCTCCTATCGTCCCTGAACGCAACCGTGCACATTTAGTTTAAATTACACTTTAATGAAAGTTCTACTGTAGATATTCTTTTTGAGACAATACGTTCTTTTTTACACCATTCATCAACAAACTGTTATTCTCTATATGTTAGAAATATTTTGCTCCTAATCTCCTGAATATCTTCAACAATAAATCACAAAACATTACAAATAAAATAAAGATTTGACGTCTTCTTCTCTTCTTGACCGCGCTGAATGCTCCAATTAAATATAGTTTTAGTGAGTCTCTGATCAGGCATGTTCACAAGTCAATTACAAGGCGAAGCATTTAATATATTTAATTATCCAATTTAAGGTACTCTGTCAGGTATGGGTGAAGGAGCTCCGCTGTGTTTGTGTAACTGCTGTAATCTGAGAACTCTGAGAACTGGGATGTTGGTTTGAAATCTCAACAACTAATGAACAGATGTCCATTAATATTCCTGCTCCTCAGAGGACTGTACATCTGGCAGATGTAGAAGTCCGCTGGTCTGAGTCCAGCTGTAAACAACGACTACGTTGCACAAAATCGTTTTTTTTGCCCTTATTCCAAAAAAAGACGATGTGCCTGCTAAACTGTTTACATGGCGAATGAATGCCTGTTTGCATGCAGCCGTGCAGACGCCGCCTCGCATGTCGTTTATCACTTTTTGCGTTTTTAATTCAAAAATGTAATTTCCTTCAGCCACCGTGTTGAAACGTTGCGATGTTTGCACATATCGCCCAAAACCTATTGATATCCAAGTCTTTCATATGTTTCACTGTCAGTGCGTTTCTCCTTCTTTTCTTTCGGGCGTGCAGCCCTACCTAGCTTTGTGTCCAACGCACAGAGCGGACCGTAAACGGGCCAGAAGCCGCGTGTCGGAGAATTCTCCTATAACCGGAATAATATCTGAATATCTGACACGACTTAATGGGAAAATGCTTAATTCAAAATATACAAACTCAATATATTGTTTACATGACCTGTATCAAAATTCACAATATTGTAATCTTAAAACCAACGACTGACTTTTATTTCGTACTTTTTGATTATAATTATAAAGAGAAGTTATTTTAGGACTTCGTAAAGGAAGGAATTATTCATTGTTAATAATCTGAAGTATTTTTGATATTGTGATTGCGATATCGTCCAAAGAGGTGATTTATTAAACCTCAGTATGTTTGAATCTAATTCTCAGAACTTCTTCAGATCTGAATTCACTTGTTTTGAAGCCGTGAGAGTGAACAATGTTCCTCCATCATCCAGCCGCATCTTTTATCTTTTCTCATGAATACGAATGGAGCTCCTGTGATCCACATGAATATCAAACAAACAAACACTTTCTGCTTTCTGTTTGCGTGTCCTGGTCTTCTTCTTCGGCTCTCAGCTGATTACTGCAGCAGGAGGCGACCTGATGCTGCTCCTCTACCCATGATGCCCCTGGAGAGACGTTTACCGTCTGAGCGGCCGTCATGTTGGAGGAGCAGCTGAAGGACGACAGAAGCTGCTGATAATATCTGAACTTCTCCACAGTTGTACTCTTTGAAGTGCAACAGACAGATTTGTGCTTTAATTTATCACTAAAAAGTAAATGTTGATTGCAGAATGTAGCGGCTGTAGAATATCGACACTGCGTTTAGATTCCATATAAAGAGCTGCAGGGACGTGTTTCTGCAGCCCGACCCTGAAGTTAGCATCGCGCTGGTTCCCTCCACAAACGATCAGCTCTGTGGCAAACAAACGTTCTGTTCAGCAGGATAATCTCCACATATTAACACTTTTATGATTTTGAACTGTAAATGCAATCTGAAGAAAAAGCTAACGTTAGGCTATAAAGGAGCTACAGCACGGCCACACGCTAAGCTAAAGGTGGCTAATGTTAGCCTGATGACGTTTTGACGCCGTTTTAAAGACACATAGAGGCTTCAGATATTCACAAAGGAGTATTTACTGATGTATTTTATGAACAAAACTTTAAAACCTCTTAAGCTTGTGTTAACCGCAGACCTTATGACCAAAAACACGTAAAAAACAAAGCACTCGAGACGAGGGAACAGGAAGTGCTAAAATGCTAACTCGTTTTAGGACTCGTTCCTGCAGCTCTCTATACGTCTCGCTTTCACTTTACAATTTTGTCTGCCGGGTTGCTTTCCTGGCAGCTTCTATTTAATGCATTTAAGTGATGAAGTATTGAAATGTTTGCATTAGCATTAGCTATTCTTCCTGGAGTCCACACACATACAAAAACAAACAAAACAGCTCATCCTGTTAACAAAATTAACAATCGACATGATCAACCTTTCAACCTTTTATTGAGCCAAACACAAATCCTCTTATATAAACATCCTGCCTTCCTCGTGTAGAAGATATATCTGCGCTGCTTAAAAACCGACGTGTTCTTTTCTTCCACTCGAGCGTCTGTACAGTTTCAGCTGTGACAGATAAATGAGAGCAGTCAACATAAATCTGTCTCATTACGTCGTCTTTTTTGTCACCTTTCGTTCACCATATTTAGATTTAAATGTCAGAATAAACTTTCTCCTCCATCAGCAGCTGCCATCATGCATCACCTCAGGACGGCGTGGGCGGAGTCCTGCTGTCAGGTCAGAGGAAATCGCTTCAGTCTTCAATGAATACATAAACAGGCCCCCCGTCTGCCCGCCCGCCCGCTCTCACTCTGTCCTCCCATGATGCCTTGCAGTGCTGCACTCACTGTGTTTAAATAGAAGCGGCGCCCGCAGAGCCCATTTTCCCTCCAAAACCGACCCCAGAAGGTGTCCCCCGGCCCCCCTCCCCACCGCATGCTGGGAACACACCTTCATCTTGTCATTCATCGTACGCACTCGTCCTCTTCACAAGGAGAAACCTTCTTCCTCGCTGCTCACAGACTCGGTCTGTTTGTGTTGTGTGGTTGGAGGCTGTGAGCACCCTTACAGTTGAATCGGTGGGAATCAAACCTGCGACTCTGGGCTCTAATTTTATTTATCAGCGTCCACATCAGGAGGAGGTACTCAGAGACTCAACACAAATCCAAAGTTCCTCAAAACAACAAGAAAACACTTAAAAGTACTTCACAGAAACTCTGAGAGATTTAAAGGTATAATACGTGATATTTTACAATATCTTTTATATATATATTTTTAAGAAATGTGTAATGTCCCTGAAGGTAACGTTTCCTCTCTCTCCTGTCATGGTGTCATCAGTCCTGTGTTGTATATGTAGTGAGAGAGAGGACATGTGTAATGTTCCTGAAGGTAACGTTTCCTCTCTCTCCTGTCATGGTGTCATCAGTCCTGTGTTGTATATGTAGTGAGACAGAGACATGTGTAATGTTCCTGAAGGTAACGTTTCCTCTCTCTCCTGTCATGGTGTCATCAGTCCTGTGTTGTATATGTAGTGAGACAGAGAAATGTGTAATGTTCCTGAAGGTAACGTTTCCTCTCTCTCCTGTCATGGTGTCATCAGTCCTGTGTTGTATATGTAGTGAGACAGAGACATGTGTAATGTCCCTGAAGGTAACGTTTCCTCTCTCTCCTGTCATGGTGTCATCAGTCCTGTGTTGTATATGTAGTGAGACAGAGAAATGTGTAATGTCCCTGAAGGTAACGTTTCCTCTCTCTCCTGTCATGGTGTCATCAGTCCTGTGTTGTATATGTAGTGAGACAGAGACATGTGTAATGTCCCTGAAGGTAACGTTTCCTCTCTCCTGTCATGGTGTCATCAGTCCTGTGTTGTATATGTAGTGAGACATGTGTAATGTTCCTGAAGGTAACGTTTCCTCTCTCTCCTGTCATGGTGTCATCAGTCCTGTGTTATATATGTAGTGAGACAGAGACATGTGTAATGTCCCTGAAGGTAACGTTTCCTCTCTCCTGTCATGGTGTCATCAGTCCTGTGTTGTATATGTAGTGAGACAGAGACATGTGTAATGTCCCTGAAGGTAACGTTTCCTCTCTCCTGTCATGGTGTCATCAGTCCTGTGTTGTATATGTAGTGAGACAGAGACATATGTAATGTTCCTGAAGGTAACGTTTCCTCTCTCTCCTGTCATGGTGTCATCAGTACTGTGTTGTATATGTAGTGAGACAGAGACGTGTGTAATGTCCCTGAAGGTAACGTTTCCTCTCTCTCCTGTCATGGTGTCATCAGTCCTGTGTTGTATATGTAGTGAGACAGAGACATGTGTAATGTTCCTGAAGGTAACGTTTCCTCTCTCCTGTCATGGTGTCATCAGTCCTGTGTTGTATATGTAGTGAGACAGAGACATGTGTAATGTCCCTGAAGGTAACGTTTCCTCTCTCTCCTGTCATGGTGTCATCAGTCCTGTGTTGTATATGTAGTGAGACAGAGACATGTGTAATGTCCCTGAAGGTAACGTTTCCTCTCTCTCCTGTCATGGTGTCATCAGTCCTGTGTTGTATATGTAGTGAGACAGAGAAATGTGTAATGTCCATGAAGGTAACGTTTCCTCTCTCTCCTGTCATGGTGTCATCAGTCCTGTGTTGTATATGTAGTGAGACAGAGAAATGTGTAATGTTCCCTGAAGGTAACGTTTCCTCTCTCTCCTGTCATGGTGTCATCAGTCCTGTGTTGTATATGTAGTGAGACAGAGAAATGTGTAATGTCCATGAAGGTAACGTTTCCTCTCTCTCCTGTCATGGTGTCGTCTCCCCTTTGAGCAGCGTCAGAGTTGTGTTTGTAACCAGAAGCTTCATAAACTGACTTTTTATCCAGTTTTAAGACATTTTCTACATCCTGGTGTTTTTAACTCTATATTTGACGGATGAAGGATTTTAGTCCTGAACGTCTGGATCTTAAGTTCTCAGAGAAACAAGCTGACAAACGTTAGCGGCAGCCGAACAGCGTGCAGGAGAAACTCTGATGTTTAACCTTTGAATCAGAGAGGAGTAGACCTCTCTGGAGGATTTTGCTGCTGAACCAGGAACACTAAAGGAATTGTAATGGGAGAAGCTCACTGCAATGACTTAATGCTAAGCTACGCTAAACACGTCCCGGACCTGTGTCTGTCCTGGACACACGGACATGAATCTGAGAGGTCAAAGCGCCAACAGGAGCAATTCAGTAAATGTTAATGTTGTTAGTGTGACGGTGATCAGAGTGAAGAACAGTTTGTACCGAGAACATCCAATTTAGCGTTATTACATTTAAATCATTTGAGGACAGTAAATCTTCTCAGAACAGTTTGTGGGAATCATCCAAAGTTTCTGTTCTTTGTGTTTGTTCACTGAGCTGCAGGAGGAACAGTAGCACACAGCGGGAGTTTATACTAAAAGTAAAGACTGCTGAGGCCTTGGATTAACTTCTGATTAACTAATACTTTTTATATATTTATTGGCTTCTTTCTGCATGCAAAATGCAGAAATGTGTCTTTTGGTTGAATGTGCAAATCTGCTCTTAAAAGGGGTAGACCTACACAAAACGCATTATCTGACATACAGACACATTTACACAAAATAATATACAATAAAGGAGCATCAGGTACTCGATGAATAAATACATATTCAATCCTGTGCTGAGGTTGTAAGTTGCCTTCAAAATGGCTTTTTTCATACTGTGAAACTTGCATATTCTTTAAACAATTATACAAATTTCTGCACAAAACTCCCACTTCTAAAAAGCTCTTTCATTAAAGTCCGATATATTGTACTTAATAGTAATTATTTCCATATTTTTATTCTAATTTTCTTCTATAGGCTACAGATTTGATTTTAATTCAGATGTATTGTACATATCTTTTATATTTTTTCACATTTTACTATAGTTTTCATTTAGTCTCTATTTAAGTTTCTTGATTTCTTTTTCATTTAACTTCCTCTTACTATATTCATGTTATGCACAAATACTCAAAAGCAAATTCCTCGTATGTGAAAACTTTCTTGGCAATAAACTGGTTTCTGATTAAAGTATTATTATTTATGGCAACAGGGACAAATTATTTTCTTTTAGATGTTTGAGCCTCTTTAAGGTTAGAATCAGGTTCAGGTCTAGGTTACGTTACATTCGTGAGGGTCCTCACTAGGACAGAGAGACGAGCGTGTGTGTGTGATACGACACAGTGACACTAATTTGCCGTTGGGTGAAGCCTGAGACCTTAATTATCTGTCCTCTCTCACCAGGGAGCCCCCACCCCCCCCTCGTTAGGTCATATTTATTAGTCCAATATTAATCCCCCCCCTCTTCCTCCTCCTACTCTCCTGACTAATCACAGCAGGTTTGTGATGACCAGCGGGGCCGAACAATTAGTGTTTCTATTAGTGTTTGGACAGGAAACACACACACACGCACACACACATGCACACAGAGTTAATTGATTAACTGTAACCACCAACATTACAAACCCTCATTATGATCAAATTAACTGTTTTCATGCTGCAGCTGTCGAAGCACAAAGACAATAGAACATAACTTTAACCCTAAAATACAAAAACTAATAATACTAAAAATAAAACACAAAATCTACATCAAGTCAACAATTAGACATAAAAATAAACTTTTAAACAAATTACAATGAAAATGCAGTACAGTACACGTTCCTCACAATATATATATATTTTTTTTTAATTCTAAATTTCCCAAAAGTACATAATAATATATATAATAGCGCGATAATATAATATTGTCATGATGTGTTCAATTGTAATCTTGTAAAATGTAGTTTTTGATGAGAAACTTTATTAAATCCAGTTTCTCAGCAATATAAAATAGATATTAGAGTTATTTATGAGCTGTTTAACTTGGCTAAGGAGTGTATCTTTAAGTACATTGTTCTGTTTTTCACCGTGGTGTAGAACTGGTATCGAGGATCGTGGACGCAGGTCTCTGTCTGTATTCTGTATAAAGTTCTGTGCGTTTACTCTGAGTCCTCTGTGTGTCCTTGGTGTCCTCGTCCTCTTCACTCTGAACACGTTGTCTCCTCTTCATTAATTCTGTCCCATGCCCCCCCCCTCCCTGGTCTCCGATTGGCCGCTGGGTGGCCCGCTGTGGTAAGACGCCACATTTATACTGAACGCCTCCTGACAAACAGGAAGCAGCGGGGACGTTAATGAACTCAGAGGAGATTACGCGGCTCGCAGGGACTCTGAGTCTGAACCAGAACCAGGAAGCAACACAGATCCCAGAATGCACTGAAAAACAATGTGAAAATGCAAAAATCAGTCGAATATTCAAACAATAATTTGTTATTTCTGACTGATCTCTCTGATCTAACTGCGCTGCCAAGCAAAGAGCAGATCGCTGCTATTCCTGTGAGGTAATATGCAGACATTTAGCACATCATTGGTCCCTTTCTATGCAAATTAGCCTTATTGAAAAAGTCCAATTAAAAGAAGATCAGCACTAATAGCCACACGTAGTTACAGCGAAGTAATTTGCATCTTCAGAGAGTTGGTGCTATAATTCCTGCCCTGGAGTTTTGAGCCTCTGCACCTTGTCGGGACCTGTAGTTTAATTAAATGTTTATTTTTTCTCTCTGCCGTCGTTCTGCCTACAAAGACGACATTTATACAGAAAGACATCTTTGTGTTACACCTTTAACACCTGCAGTGTTCCTGAAAGTATTCAATGTGGATTTAAAGCATTGTGTTGCTTTACGGGGACCGGACAATTATAGTTTGATAATGTTTTTGAAGTTTTTTGAAAACACATGACAGCAACACAAATCTATCATATTATCAGCAAAGATAAAATGATGAAAAGTTAACTAGCTAACGAGCTAGCTGACCTAAATCACTGTTCCGCTCCATAATAGGTTAGGGCTGCGTGTTGTTATTTTAAAAGCTTAGTATTGTATGCACCACAGACAGGTATGTTTATACATGGCACGTTGTTGTAGGCCCAGTTTAATATGCTAATTAAATTCTATACGCATGTAGTTAGTCGGTGATCCGGAAAAACGTTGAAGACCCCGGATTTAAGAGTCCTGAATTACATGTAGAGTCACTTTATTACAACATTTATATTGTTTATCTTCCTCTAGACCCCAAAACATCTGAGGCTGTGAGTCTGTGTTTGTGAAGGAGGTCTTTAAACAGCCTGTTAAAGGAGCAGTCCGCCTGTTAAAGGAGCAGTCCGCTGTTTTTACCCGTTTCACTGCCATCAGGTGTCGGAAGTTTCTCCTGATGCAGATGGAAAGAAACTCAAAAGGTGCTGCGGTGGACTTCTTTTTAAACATTTTTCTCACTTGCTCATATTTCTTTTGTCTTCATCGAACACTGAAGCTGCTAACATTTCACACACACACACAGACACACACACACACACACACACACACACACACACACAGACACTCTCACACTCTCTAATCCCTGCAGTGGTCTGGTTATTGTTCCTCGCCTCTCTGACAGTTTTCTTCTTCTGCGTCTGAATGTGCAGAAGCTTTCTGTGTTTGTTGGAGCTCAGGGGTCAAAGGTCGTCTCTGGTTTCAATCTCACACTGACGAGAAGATCCTTTTAATAAAAAGCAGAAATAATTAAAACATTTTTTAATACCAGAGTGGTTTTAAAACAACATTTGTGTTTAACGTTTAGAGATTTACTGATATAATGTGATCTGGTGATTTATGACAAAATAATAATGTTTCAAAGTCGATAGATTTATAATTTCTGTGATTTATCAGTCAAACAAACAAATAATTCTCCAGTTCCAGCTTCTTCTCTTGAAGATTTTCTGCTTCATTGTTAATTAAATATTTAACATTGCGGTTTGTGTTTTGGACTTTTGGTCAAAGACAACAAGTAGATCATTTGAAGGAAACTGTAACAAGAAATGTTCACTATTTTATTACATTACACTACATTACATTACATTACACTACATCACATTACACTACATCACATTACATTACATCACATCACATCACATTACATTACACTACATTACATTACACTACATTACATTACATTACATACATTACACTACAATCACATTACATTCACATACACTACATTACACTACATTACATCACATTACACTACATTACACTACATTACATTACACTACATTACATTACATTACATTACACTACATTACATTACATTACATTACATTACACTACATCACATTACACTACATCACATTACATCACATCACATTACACTACATTACATTACATTACACTACACTACACTACACTACATTACATCATATTACATCACACTACATTACACTACATTACATTACATTACATCATATTACACTACATTACATTACACTACACTACACTACATTACATTACACTACATTACATCATATTACATCACACTACATTACACTACATTACATTACATTACACTACATTACATTACATTACATCACATCACACTACATTACACTACATTACATACATACATTACATTACATTACACTTACTAATACATTACATTACATTAACACTACATTACACTACATCACATTACACTACATCACATTACATTACATCACATCACATTACATTACACTACATTACATTACATTACACTACACTACACTACATTACATTACACTACATTACATCATATTACATCACACTACATTACACTACATTACATTACACTACATTACATTACATTACATCATATTACACTACATTACATTACACTACACTACATTACACTACATTACACTACACTACATTACACTACATTACATTACATTACACTACACTACATTACACTACATTACATTACACTACACGACACTACACTACATTACACTACATTACACTACACTACATTACATTACACTACATTACACTACATTACATTACACTACATTACATTACACTACATTACATTACACTACATTACATTACATCATATTACATTACACTACATTACACTACACTACATTACACTACATTACATTACATCATATTACATTACACTACATTACATTACATCATATTACATTACACTACATTACACTACATTACATTACACTACATTACACTACATTACATTACACTACATTACATTACATTACACTACACTACATTACATTACATCATATTACATTACACTACATTACATTACACTACACTACATTACACTACATTACATTACACTACATTACATTACACTACATTACATTACATTACACTACATTACATTACACTACATTACACTACATTACATTACACTACATTACATTACACTACATTACATTACATTACACTACATTACACTACATTACATTACACTACATTACATTACACTACATTACATTACACTACATTACACTACATTACATTACATTAAATTACATTACATTACACTACATTACATTACATTACATTACATTAAACTACATTACATTACACTACATTACATTACACTACATTACATTACATTACACTACATTACACTACATTACACTACATTAAACTACATTACATTACATTAAACTACATTACATTACACTACATTACATTACATTACATTACATTAAACTACATTACATTACTACTACATTACATTACATTACATTACATTAAACTACATTACATTACACTACATTACATTACACTACATTACACTACATTACATTACACTACATTACATTACACTACATTACACTACATCACATTACACAACATTACATTACACTACATTACATTACACAACATTACATTACATTACACTACATTACATTACACTACATTACATTACACTACATTACATTACATTACATTACACTACATTACACTACATTACATTACATTACATTACATTACACTACATTACACTACACTACATTACATTACATTACATTACACTACACTACATTACATTACACTACATTACATTACATTACACTACATTACATTACATTACATTACACTACATTACATTACATTACATTACATTACATTACATTACATACACTACATCACTTACATTACATTTGACACTACATACATTACACGGACATACAGTACACTACATCACATTACCTACACTTGACACTACACTACATTACAGTACACTACATCACATTACATTACATTAACAGTACACTACAGTACACTACATTACATTCACATACATCACATTACCTACTTACATTACACTACCTACATTACATTACATTACACTACATTACATTACACTTACCTACAATTACATTACATTAACTTACACTACATTACACTACACTTACCTTACACTACATTACACTACACTTACATTACACTACATTACATTACATTACACTACATTACACTACATACACTACACTCATTACACTACATACATTACATTACATTACACAAACATTACATTACCTACATTACATTACACTACATTACATTACATTACAACATTACATACATACATACATTACATTACACTACATTACATTTTGCTGACGCTTTTGTCCAAAGCAACAAAAAGTGCAAACAATCCTGGAGATAAAACTCCGAACAGCAAGAATCTTGTAAGAACAATATCTTCAAACACAATCGTATCAGTGAACTCTGTCTTCAAACAGTTTGAAGTGCAGCATACCGAAACAGTAGAATACAAATTCAACTATTAGCTATAAACAAGCCAAAACAATATAAGTGCAACTTACAAAGATTTATTTAGTTTCTTCATGCGTCGAGGTGCAGTCCAAACAGGTGAGTGTTCAGTCTGCAGGTGTGAAGACTGTCTGGGGAGGGCGTTCCTCCATGTTGGAGCAGGAGAGCAAACAGGCGGGTTTATTTGAGGGGGACGGACTAGAATCAGAAGAAATGGATAAAAGTGCAATAAAAATATGGATAAATATAGCTGATCTATTTTAGTGCTTTTCTTATTTAATTGTCTTTAAAATAATTCCAGGTCATAAAAAGATAAATAAAGAAATCGTAATCATCGATATGATGCTCAGTGAAGACGTGCTTCACGCGACTACACTTGTGTCATCGAAACAGATCGACTTACTTAAAACGTTCAGTGACGTCTGCAGATGATCCTGACAAAGTTTTGGGAAGATCGGCCGAACGATTTCTGACGACTCAGCAAAATCTGACATTTTCAGAGCAGAAGCAAAGATGCAGATGAGAGGAGAGATTTAAACGAGGAAAGAGTTTTCACTCAAAGCTCAAGATAATTGCGAAAACGTAAACTTCATTGTTACGGTGCCACGATAAAGTAAATGAGTTTCATTGTATGTGTTTGAGAAGTGGTTTGAATTTGGAACCAACCGGCACATTTTGGGGACTTTTGGTGTCACAGGTTTTGCTGCACAAACACTTTTAGTGGAGAAAAGTAAAACCTGAATACTAAAGAATATGTAGAATATATCTGTATACGAGTGTTGAAAGATGTTTATTCAAGAACATAATCTGCAGATGAATCAATCAATAAGTAATAACCTCCTTCACATGTGATCCTGAATAAACGTTAGTCGGCTGCTTTTGTTTCCACTTCGTCTCCAGAGCTTCAGCTTTGACTCGTCCACAGGAAGCAGTGCATTATGGGTGAAGCGGGCTATGAATTCTGGTGAAACGATGAGAGATGAAACAGGAAATGAGCCGTCCCACCTGACCTCACCTGATGAGTGATAGTCGCTCTGACAGAAGTGAAAAATGAGACCAAAAATATAAAGAATGTAATGATCCTAAAAAGTGAAAATGATGAAACTCCTCCACTTCGGGCCTCATTCGGTGACCCATAATGCACTGCAGCTGTGAGGGGGGGGGGGTCACTAAAACGAGCCAGCTGTCAATCAAACAGGAGGGTCGAGGTTACCAGGGCAACCTGACAAAAATGATGGTGATGAGGTCATAGAGGAGGTGAGTGTGTTGACCTCTAAACACACACACACACACACACATGTGTGTTTATCTGTCCTTGTGAGGACCCTCAATATTCCTGCTAAACTGTTTCACTCACTAAACAAAACATCTGAACCAAACTTAACCTACACCTCTCTGCAGCATCATATTATATTAAAAACATAATTAATCAAAATGTAATTCATTTAGTTTCAGTGACTAGTTTATCAGAACAGTTCATGCAACTTTCTTTCACAATAAAAGCGTAAAACTGCAGTCAAGTGAGTTTATTTATAAAGCACATTTAGAAACAAGTGCTTTCAGGTCGAAGCAGGTATACATACTTAAAGAAATAAAAGGACATAATGTAGAACAATAAAACAGTAAAAGAAATAAAAAAAGAAGTTGAGAGAAATAGAATAAAACCAACAACAGATTAAGTAGCAAGAGGATGTTAGAAATCATGTAAGAGGGGACTTAATACAAGTATTACATACAAATATATTACATTTATTTATAAAGCATTTGCATCCATGTCTTCATGCTTCTTTATTTATTAACTTTATGATCATGTTTGATCTTAAAGGAGGTGAAGCCTGAACTGCATATTTTATTATCGTTTTATTGCTTTGTTTCTTCTTATTCTATAAAAACACTTGACTTCACTGACACAGTGCACGTTACACAACCCTAACCCTAACCCTAATGTGCTCACAATAACAATGTTAATGCTCATGTTTCAGTCATAACTTAATATCTTGTAATGAGTTTGTTTTCTCTGTTTGACTTCCTGAACTTTGGAGGAAATAAATCTTTGAAATCTAAATAGTTTGTCCAGCTGAGGATGTGTTTCAGTGTGTTTCTCACCGTTCTGCAGACGGTTGTTGTGAGTGTGGAGTCTCTGAAACTGCAGCAGCTTCTGATTTCACATAATAACTCCATTAAAAAATCAAAAGGGAGGGGAACGGAGGGACAAGGGGCGTCCACTCAGAGCACAGGGACGGCATCGCCGTCCAATCAGAGCGGCTCTGTGGAGTCCAGCGGCTCACATCTGGATCTGATCACAGCGTCCTCATCGTTGGCTTATTAGAGTTTCACTGTCAATAATCTGCTGCACACACGTCACAACTCGGAGGTCTGAGATCTGAAGTACAAACAATGTAAAGATTATTTGTTTAGCTTTTGACTTTTATAGTTTGAAACAGATTTCTTGTTTGTTGAAGAAAAGCAGACATGAAGTCATTAACGTGTCCGTGAGACACGTCGTCGCTGTTTCTGGTAAATACTGAGAGTTAGTTTCATTAGTTTTATAGTGAATGAACTTCAGCTGCACAAACAAGTCGACAGTGAAGGAAAGGAGGTGAAAACTAACTGTTGTTTGGTGGTGAAGGACAGAGTGGAGACCAGTTAGTGTTGTCTCTGAGTGAAGACAGCTCCTCTTCCTCCTTCTTCTCTTCTTCTTCTTCTTCCTTTTTCTCTTCCTCCTCTGTTTCTGTTCTCTAAAGGAATTTCACAACATGTGAAAACAACAAAAATCCAGATCTGTGTCTCCAAACATTTACTGCTCACAGACAAAAAAAAGATGAAGGAAAGAGAGATAGAGAGAGAGAGAGAGAGGAAGAAGGGAAGGAAGGAAGGAGTGATTAAAGGAAGGAAGAAGAGAGAGAAGGGAAGGAAGGAAGGAGAGAGATTAAAGGAAACAAGGAAGGAGAGAGACAGAGGAAGGAAGGTAGGAAGCAAGGAAGTAAAGAGAGAAAGGGAGGACGGAGAGAGTAAAGGAAGGAAGGAAGGAGAGAGTAAAGGAAGGAAGGAGAGAGTAAAGGAAGGAAGGAGAGAGTGAAGGAAGGAAGGAGAGAGTAAAGGAAGGAAGGAAGGAGGGAGTGAAGGAAGGAAGGAGGGAGTGAAGGAAGAAAGGAGAGAGAGTAAAGGAAGGAAGGAAGGAAGGAGAGAGCGAAGGAAGGAAGGAGAGAGACAAGGAAGGAAGGAGAGAGACAAGGAAGGAAGGAAGGAAGGAAGGAGAGAGTAAAGGAAGGAAAGAAGGAGGGAGTGGAGGAAGGAAGGAGAGAGTGAAGGAAGGAGAGAGTGAAGGAAGGAGAGAGTGAAGGAAGGAAGGAGAGAGTGAAGGAAGGAAGGAGAGAGTGAAGGAAGGAAGGAGAGAGAGAAGGAAGGAAGGAAGGAGGGAGTAAAGGAAGGAAGGAGAGAGTATAGGAAGGAAGGAAGGAGGGAGTGAAGGAAGGAAGGAAGGAGAGAGTGAAGGAAGGAAGGAAGGAAGGAGAGAGAGAAGGAAGGAAGGAGAGAGTATAGGAAGGAAGGAAGGAAGGAGAGAGATAGTGAAAGAAGAAAGGAGAGAGTATAGGAAGGAAGGAAGGAGGGAGTAAAGGAAGGAAGGAAGGAAGGAGAGAGTGAAGGAAGGAAGGAGAGAGTAAAGGAAGGAAGGAAGGAGAGGGGTAAGGAAGGAAGGAGAGAGGGAAGGAAGGAAGCAAGGAAGGAAGGAGCGAGTAAAGGAAGGAAGGAAGGAGAGAGTAAAGGAAGGAAGGAGCGAGTAAAGGAAGGAAGGAAGGCAGGAAGGAGTGAGTAAAGGAAGGAAGGAAGGAGAGAGTAAAGGAAGGAAGGAGAGAGTAAAGGAAGGAAGGAGAGAGTAAAGGAAGGAAGGAGAGAGTAAAGGAAGGAAGGAGAGAGTAAAGGAAGGAAGGAGAGAGTAAGGAAGAGAGGAAGAGTCGAGCGTGAAATGAAGAGAATGAAAGTTGCTCCATCTGCTCCTCCTGAATGTTTCTGTGTGCACTGATAATATATTAATATTAATTCCTTCTTCTTCTTCTCTGTTTGTTTTCCCGGCGGCTGCCTGCTGCTTCCTGTCCTCCTGCTGCTCCTCTAAAGGTAAGAAGAGATCATTTTGATCTGAGCGGAGACAAAACTCTGGTGTCACGTTTCAGAAACGAGTTTCCTCCAGACTTTTATTTGATTTATAGTCGGGAGGACGAGCAGGAAGAGTTCAACTCACAGATTTCAGGATTTAGTGAGAAAACACTCGACGTTAGATTTATCTATTCAACCTGGAACCTGAATTCTGCACGAACTACGGAAAGCAGGAAGGGACAATACGTTTCTTACATGATTTTTAGTCCGATTACTGATTTTCCAATACGCGTTTAGTGACTTTTCCAGCCTGGTTTCCCTCCAGACTGTAAACCTTAAGTTTGGGCAGCATTCATTTAATAAGCATCTTAATAGTGTTTGTGTGTACAGGAAGTGAAGATGTGTTCAGTGTCTGTGTGGACATATTGAAACCATCGTAGTGAGGACAGTTTAGGGTTTCGTTTAGTTGAGATGGTTAAGTTGAGGTTATAGAAGCTATGGGTTGCTTTACATCAATGAGGGTCCTCACAAGTATAGAGAGACAAACGTGTGTGTGCTAATAAGGGGGATAAAAGAGCACATTTCACAGTGTGTGTGTGTGTGTGTGTGTGTGTGTGTGTGTTTCATGCAAATCCTCTGTGATCCGCTTTAATCAGACTTTATGTTAATGAGAAGCTTTCTACATAAACTGACTGTGCTTTAAGTTTACATTTAGTTCACATGCAGTGCGACCACTCGCGTTCGTTTTGAATGTAATATTATTTCTTTCCATTTCAAATGATAATATCTGAGCATATTATAGTTATTTGACAAATGTACATGGATTTCAGAATATCTAATTGTTTTGTATGTCCATGGATGGATTAATGAACGGGCCCAAAGTGTCAGGGGTCCACAACAAAGAGACTGTACTGACCAGGAAGAGACTCAAAATGACAACAAAGAGACATTAAAAACTACGGAGACATTAAAAAAACTACAAAGAGACTTTAAAAAACTACAAAGAGACATTCAAAACTACAAAGAGACTTAAAAAAACTACAAAGAGACATTAAAAAACTACGGAGACTTTAAAAAACTACAAAGAGACATTAAAAAACTACAAAGAGACATTAAAAACTACAAAGAGAGATTAAAAACTACAAAGAGAGATTAAAAAACTACGGAGACATTAAAAAACTACAAAGAGACTTAAAAAAACTACAAAGAGACATTAAAAAAACTACGGAGACTTTAAAAAACTACGAAGAGACATTAAAAACTACAAAGAGACATTAAAAACTACAAAGAGACACAAAACAACAACAAGAGGCTAAACAACCATGAAGTGTGTGCCTTGCTCCCATGTAGGAGACGTGGTGGGGCCCTTTGCATGTCTGTGCCCGGAGGCCCCGCTGTCTCATAATCCGCCCGTGGGTATGTCCCCCCTCTGCTTTAAAGACAGAACGCACTGGAGCTGGCGTGGACTCTGATGACTCGTGTTATCGCAGCATGATTTGTTCCAGAGAGCTTCTTGGGACTTCCTCGGCTTTCTCAGTCTCCAAAAGGCCCCCTCATGTTCCGGGGGGGCTGAGGTCAGGAGTGAATCTTTCAGGATCTCACGATTCAAAATGAAATCTGGATTCAGGACATAGAGGTGCTGATTTCAGGATCTACTCCAGTGCGCTATTAAAGGTTAATCTAGCTTTATCTTTCTCAGAAATCTATATTCCAAATATAAATTATGCTCAAAATAAACCCTTACAACTAATCACACACTAATGTTTGACACAACTTGGACTTGGCGTGCAGGATTACTGTCCATCAGTAGCAACATGTCGCTGCTTTTAGATAGAAAAACATCTTCAACATACATTTTTGGAACTTGTCAGGATGAAGCTGCAGAATGAAGCTCTGAACGATGCAGCGGGACTTCTTCTCCTGCAGGCTGAAGTCAGGTCAGATGTCAGAACCTGAACATTACCTCTGCTCGTCTCCTTACATGCACGCTTCTGCATGTCACTATATATACAACTAAAACGACCAGTTGTTTGACAGAAAACTAATTAAAAAACTGTTCTTTTTGATTAAAAAATCAGGATTTATTTTAATACCTTTCATGCAGGTTAGTGACTGACGAAGAAAATAAGACAAACAGAAAAGACTTTGAGACAATAAAATAATCAAATGTTTTAATAAAATATAATTAAAGGCTATAATAATGTAATAGTATGAAATAAAAAAATATATACAATCATAGTACTTAAATACAATAAAAGAAGTGATTAAACAATAAAATAGGAACTGAAATATATATTTTTTTAATTATTTAAATAAATCTATAAAGCGTTCTTGGCCTCGCTGAATATGTAGGTTTTAAGAAATAAAAGTTGACTCGGCAAAGATTCTATTCCTGCACTTTGGATCAACTAACAGAATATAAAACTTCAGTACAGTGAGGTCAGAGGTCAGTCGGGGGGTCATTGCCCTGTTTCTTCCCCTGCGCTCTGACTGCCAGGCTCAGCAGCGGGCAGTAACCGCAGCAGCTGATTGGCCGGTCAGAGGGCCAAACGACAACAACAGTGGCTTCTGTCCAACCAGGACGCAGAGCGGAGAGCGAGACGAGCTGCAGTCTGGCGTCTCCTGGCAGGATTTGTGTTAAATGTTAATGAGCGGTCAGATTAGCAGAACTCCCAGCAGCCACCGGGGCCGTGTAATCCAGGCCGTGTCGGGGTGCTGATAAGACCGAGCGGGAGCCGAGGGGACACCGCCGCCCCCCCCCTCACTGACAAGTCCAACGCTGTTGATAGGTCGAAGAACAGGAAGTGGTTTTAACATGTTGTTGGTGGATAATTGGTTTTTAGAATAGCTGCTTCGCTGCTGCAGCCATCTTGTTTTTGTTCTCGTTGTTTCTTAATTCTCAGTTAAAAGATCTGGAAACAGATAAGTTGGAAGGTGTTGACATAAAGCTGCACAATTAATCGCGATCACGATTTTTGCTCGGGGCAATATATCAATATTAGTTATCGATATCGTGATATGAGACGAGATATCGTCTTTACATATTTGGTTACCCTTATACGGCCCTTAAGTGTCTTTTCCTGTTTTAACGGCTGCATCACAATAAAATGATGTCATTGTTTATCCAACAGACTGTTCTCTGTACGATCTCGGTGATGAAACAAAGCAACGTGTACGTGTTCGTATGATATCTTACAGTTCGTTTCCATTCCCGCTCGTTAAATGCATAAAGTCCTTTCAAAATAAACTTCTTGAGATGGAGAATTGGTGCATAATAAACATAGAAATAAAAAGAAATGATTGCGAAGAATCAAGAAGCATAACTAGACAAGAGAAATACAATAAGAATACTATTTAGTTTATATATTTTATAGCTCTTCATGTAGCTTTTATGACATTTGACCTTCTAATATTCGAACATTTAATATATTTAATAATTCTTTGACTCCTATTTTAAATCTAATCCATGACCGATTGTCTTTCGCTACTTTGTGGCCATTTAACAGTTTTATTTATTTACTATTTCCGTGTTTTCTATATGTTTAACTCTTTTTGTGTGTTTCCACTCATCTCATCTCAAGGAGCTTATCCTTCCTTTATACATCTGCAGTATTTCCTCATAGAATACATGTTTAAGAGGAACAATAAGAAACCGAGCAGGAAGTTAAAAACTAGTGTTTGTGTGAAATCTGTTTAATGTGGTTCAGAGATGGACGACACGGCGTCCGCACCGCTGACCCAGAGTGTGTGAGATGTACAGATAACCTTTATTTAATTAAGACGATAGTTCCCCGCCGATACGATATATATATATATATATATATATATATATATATTATATATATATATATTAGAAATCAAAGACAGAAAAACAGTAAAACAAGTTAATTTCACAGGAACATGAAGTAAAACGTCAGCGTTCATTGTGTAAAACATCGTTCTGGAGAAACTGAAACTGTTCTTGGGTTTCTTAAGGAATCCTCACGGAACGAGATGGAAGAAATGTGGATTATTTTATTTAACGCACTTACGAAATGATTCAAGATATTTGGAAGGAATGATGATTTCTGCATCATTATTCTCGTTTTCATTGAAAAACATTGAGATAATCATGATGTGAGGATCTGTAGCAAACACAGGTTCATTCTTAAGTCTGTAAAATACGATCTGCAGGCCGGGACATCTCTGCAGGCCGGGACATCTCTGCAGCACCACAATAAATCATTTCATTGTGAGACATTAAGAAATATTGTGTGAGATTTTCATAGAATTCAGATTAATATTGAAGCTTGTTCCACATATCAGGAGCATAAACGTTTTCTGTATTCATATACAGCATGGCACATAGCACGTATGATAGAAGATATATTGCACATTATTGGTGATATATACGGCACATGAATGAATGAATTGTTTGTTTTTGGTGTACAGTACATACATATATATATATATATATATATATATATATATATGTGTATATATATATACATATATATATATATATGTATATATATATATATGTATATATATAAATATATATATATATATATATATATATATATTTATATATATATATATATATATATATATATATATATGTATATATAACTATATATATATATATATATATATATATATATATATATATATATATATATATATATGTATATATATAAATATATATATATATATATATATATATATATATATATATATATATATATATATATACACACACACGAGCATAGTAATCAGGAGTACGATCTCAGACTTCGGTCTCCGTGTGACGAGTGTGTGACCGTGCAGAGTCCGGTGCAGACGTGTTGTTGGTCGTGTCAGCAGTGATTTCCTCTTGGATCAGAGTCGGTGCTGCTGCAGGATCTTCAGAGGAACGTCTCCGTCCTCTCAGGGAATTCTGGGAATGATGGCAGCTATTGTTGACTGCAGTGTGTGATTGGTGGAGCGTATCGACCGCTGACAGGCGGGACAAAGAGGGGGGGGGGGGGCAGTCGACCAAGTAGAACTAATCCACCCCCTCGTCTCACCCCTCCACACCCCCCCACCCAGACCCTCAGACCCCCCCCCCCCCCCCCCCCCCCGGTGCTTCTGCAGCGTCACAAAGAAACAGATTTCAGCTCAACTCTGAAACCTTCGAAGTTCATATTTACGATTTTTTCTTTGTATTTTATTAAAAATATTTTTATTTTTTATTTTAAGTGCAAACTAAAAACTCTGGAAGCTTTGATTTTGTTTTGTTTTGTTTTGTTTTGTTTTTTAATTTTTAATTCTTCTGCAGCGTTTGTCAAACAAACAAAAAATAAGCTTTCGTTAAATTATAAGGAGCATTCTTCGATGCCCGACACTTTAAAGACGTGACTTATTGATTCAGAAATAGTCCAGATAAATATATAATAAGAAGTATATTAATATTAAAACTAAAACAAGAATAGAATAAACGACATATAGTCTTTTTAAAATCTCTGGGAACTTTGATTTTGTTTTGAACTTTTTACTGAATTAAAATATTTATATAATTAGTTTTTAAACTGTCAAACAAACAAAAAACTATTTATTGATTCGACAGATTATTACATATATATAGCGAAGAAACAATAAGAGGTATATACAAACTACAATATGAATAGAATAAGTTATATTTATCATTTATATTCTTATTTCGATTTTTTAAGCGCTTTTATTTTGAACTTTTCACTGACTCAACAAAAAAGTATATATATATATATATATATATATATATATATATATATATATATTATATATATTATATATTATATATATTATATATATATAATATAATATATATATAATATATATATATATATATATATATATATATATATAATTAGTTTTAAATTCAGATTCTTCTTCTTTCTAAACTGTAAATATTTAAAGATCGTCTGATTTCTGTTATTTCTTCTTAATATAAAACACTTTTAGGTCTTTTTACAATAATTCAGAAAGTATTACTCGTCGTCCTTTTGCTGCTAATACTATCATTTTTTTAATCATTAGAAAATTAACAAAAGTAAGAATGTATTTGTGATTTGACTCTATTATATAATTTAAACATTGCGCCAATATAAGTAATACTAGGTTTCTATATGTGAAGTATTATATTAATGCAGTTTCAGTCAGTTTAAAATGTTTAATATGTTTACATACATGGAAATTAAATGTGTATATGTTCTAGTGATTGTGTGTGTGTGTGTGTGTGTGTTTTCTTCATTCTCGTTTGTTTTTCTCTGAGGATTTTAATAATTAAAATGTGTGTATGTATATATATATATATATATATATATATATATATATATATATATACACATATCTATATATATATATATATATATATATATATATATATATATATATATATATATATATGTATATGTGTGTGTGTATATATATATATATATATATATATATATATATATATATGTGTATATATATATATACACATATATATATATATATATATATATATGTATATGTGTGTGTATATATATATATATATATATATATATATATATGTGTATATATATATATATATTTGTCTGCAACTCATCTTAAATTTTGGTTTTTATTCTTTTAAATATTTGTGAAAAATTAATTATTAATCCTGAAAGTTATTTAATTAGTGCTGTGCTGTCAGAACTAAACATAATTGTTATTTATTAACTGATCCAGTCTTAAAATAAAAAAGTTAAAAAGAAAATAATAGTAAAAAGACATACTATAAATAAAAACACTAAATAAAAGTCCAAAAATAAGTGTTTAAATAAATGTGTAAAACAACTCATAAGTTCTGCACGAGTTAAAACGAGTCCTGCAGAGCTGAGAACAAACAGCTGCTGTAAACTTTGACCTGTAAAAGCATCAGTTAGTTTGCGTCTTCACTTATTGTTGATTTATTTATTTATTTGTGAGAAGATGTCAGTTTGTATAGAAATGAAACCTCATCACTCTCTGAAGTGTAAACACGTAAGAATCTGCAGCAGCGTCTGGCGAGGACGACGCCGGCCGAGGATACACGTTTACACTTTCCCAAATATAAGGCTTCGTTTTGCACGCGCTCAGTCCGTCTCTGCAGAGCTGTGAGGTTTCATGTTTCACACTCCAGAGGGCAACAAATCAAACGCTGTTGACCTCTGACCTTTAACACCCCCCCCCCCACACACACACCTCCCCCGTCACCAGACAGCAGAGCCCTCAGTCTGCTCTCGGAGTTTTACTTTTACTTTACCTAAAGAACTGTAAGTTGATTTTTATTTTCGTTTCTAAGTTTATTGTCGGACAAAAATAAAAATAGTATTCAGTTGTAGATTAAAATGCATCTGATCTCTCTCATCCCTTAAAAAACATTTGTTCAGATTCATGCTTTACTCTTTGTGTGACTTTATAATAACAGTGAAGATGTTCAGCCCCAAAATGAGTTTCAGTCCATCTCTACGTCATAGAACAGATTATTTTACCATTAATCCCGTAGACAATAGTGGAAAATGTGCAAAACCAGCTTCTGAAAGTCTTTAAACGTCTTGTTTTGCCTCTTTTTTATGATATCAAACAGAGAAAAGCAGCAAATCTCCATATGTGAGGCTGAAAACAGATGAATGTGCTGCTGGTCGCTTCATCAGTGAAGAAGTGATCCTCATCACCATCACTAACAACATGTAATGCTGATGAACGGTGACGGAGAAGAAGGATTTCACCTTCATCAGTCCGTAGCAGTGGTATCAAAGCGCTTCACATGAAGACGCTTTAAAAGACAAACAAAGAAAATAGGAAATCTCCGTATTTGAGACGCTGAAAACATCCAGATTCTAGTCGAGGTGAACGTGTCACACTTTACACGACGCTTTACTTTCTTCAGCTTAACAAGTAAACCTGTAGAGACCGACACTCTGCGTTGTACCTGAACGCATCCTGGAGAGGCTTGAAGCTTCTGCTCGATCGTTTGTCATTTAATATTTTGTTTTGTCAAAACCTCCCAAAAATCTTCCGTTTAGTTTCATGTGAGACGAAGAAAAACAGAAACTTCAGAAGCTGGAATTATAAAATAAGCATTTTTAATTTGCACACATCCCATGAAGCTTGATATGAAGTATGAAAAGCTGTTCATGTTGGACATTTATCTATTTTTTTATTCATAATTCACTCTTATTTTGTGAACTTAAGACTTTGTTAGAAACATTTTGGGTATCGTGTGATATACCTTTTTAAAATATGAATTTAAGAAGATGTAAAAATGTATAAAAATGCCTTCAGACCTGAGAGGGAGAAGCTGCGGGAGGATAATAATTACAACATTATTAATAATAATAATAATAATAATAATAATAATAATAATAATAATAATAATAAAAATGAGCAGGGTATTCAGAGGGTCTCAGCGGGAACAGGGTGTCCTCTCAGTAACCCCTCCTCCCTCTTTGGTGCTTGGCGGGGCCGAGACGCCCCCCCCCCCCCCCCACAGCCTATCAATTAGTCACGGTCATGCAGCCCCCCCCCCCCAGATGGATGTAAATCAAACAGGAGCAGTTTGGACTTCCTGCTGAAATCAACTTCCTGTTCAGACTCAACACTGAATCTTCACAGACGTCATTTCCATTAAATTAACATTTATCTTTTATTACTGTGTGTGTGTGTGTGTGTGTGTGTGTGTGTGTGTGTGTGTGTGTACCTGCAGAGTCCTCGGCCTGGACTTTATTATTTAGCTGTTCGGGGGGGTTCTGGGTGTCGCTCTGTATAAACACGTGTAGCACCAGGTGCCAGGTCGGACATGAAGCCTTTAAGTTCAGTGATAAAACATTTTTTAAATGTTGTTTTAATGCGCTCGGCTCGAGAGGACGCTGCGTGAGGATCGCCCCCGTACAACAACACGCATGTACATATTCTTTGGCAATGAAAGCACACATTTGATTGGCTGATTACCTGTTGCCCCGCTGCGATGTGATTGGCTGCTGTTGATTATGTGGATTATCTTCAACATGAAACTGAAGCTTGAGATGAAACTCCTCATTCAGCTGCAGAGAGTTGTTATAGACCAAAGTGTGTGTGTGTGTGTGTGTGTGTGTGTGTGTGTGTGTGTGTGTGTGTGTGTGTGTGAACAGCATGTAGCATGTGTGTGTGGACAGCATGTAGTGTGTACTCCGTATGTTGTTGAAGGTACCAACATCTGTCAGCACTGCTTTCTGTAATCTGAGCTGTGTGTGTGTGTGTGTGTGTGTGTGTGTGTGTGGTTGGCAACTGGTGAGCTAATAACAAACACACACTCTCAGCAGGGCAGATGGCAGCAGGCAAAGTGAGACTCTGATGACAGGAGCTGAGGGAGTGTACACACACACACACACACACACACACAGGTTGTGTGTGTGTGTGTGTGTGTGTGTGTGTGTGAGAGAATGTGTTGCTGATATCTCCATGAACTGTGCGTCTCTTGCTGCCTCGTCTCGAGGTCCGATTGACACAACATATTGTTTTCATGATGTTACGGCACAAACACATAACGTTCAGTTGAAGTGTGATTACCCAGCATGCAAAGTTCAAATGTTGCGTTTGTAGACTTTGGCAGAGAAGAAGAAGAACAATGAAAGACATTCCTCAAAACTTCATGCAGAGAATTAAGCTGACTTTATGACTTTAGGCTCATTTGCATACAAAGCGCCCAATTTAGCATGAGATGAGCACATTGGCGTGAACAGGTGCAAACAGCAGCGCTGCACTGAGAACTCGTTGACTTGGCAAATCACACGTTTTGTTGTCGTCTTGTTTGAGCAGGTTCAGCGGCCGACGAGCTCTTCGTGAACTCTTCTCTCTGTGTTTATCCTCCAGTCGCTTAAAATCATCTTTCTTCAGTTCAGACTTTGTGTTCACGACCGTTTAGAGCTTTAGCATTTATTCTGTGTAATATCGTTCTCTACAAATAAGCTCGACCACAAAGCGTGGATTAAGATAGAATATATACTTTAAAGGAATAGTTCAACATTTTGTCCTTTAAATGGAAATATTTAGTCCCTAAAATCAATAATGAATAGTTTCACTAGTGACTGAAAGAATGGTGCAGACTTCCTGTGGCTCCTGAACCTGATGATGATCACACCTGATGCAGAACCTTCTGGACCTGACCGACCCAGACTCTGTTCTGTCTGACGTCCAGAACATTTACCTCTCATGTCTGATCATCTGTTATATCTATATATCTCTAAACATGGACAGTACCGAGCTTAACTTCTTCTCCTCTTGACCAAACGACGCTGCAGCCGCGTTTATTCGCTCCAAAGCTGTTGATGGAATTTGCATTTTCTTTTTTGCAAGATTTCATAAGTTCACTTAAAATTAGCTTGAAAATTGAATAAAAACACGACTCTGCTGCATATTTAATACATGCACTATATTATAGTATCTATCTATTTAATACATGCACTATATTATAGTATCTATCTATTTAATACATGCACTATATTTAATACCTACCTGCACAATATCTAATATAATTAATGTTTTATATATATATATATATATATATATATATATATTTATATTGAATACTGTATATGCACTATCTTTATTATTTGCACATTGTTTTGTTGTATATATTGTATTTATATTTCGAGCACAGCACTGCAGAGGGCAACAGAGCATGCCACTGCACAATGTAGTAATATGTTGAGTATGTGAAATAAAAAGTAGAACAAACACTAAGAATAAAACTCTTCCTGCTCCTGAACCTCCAGCGGCTCTGATGTTGATCTCTCTTCTCACCACAAACGTCAGTTCACATGAAACCCGGAGCGCGCGGTGATCCTGCGACACCGAACTGAAGGTTTTCTCCAATCACCAAAACTAAATGTTAGTTTTGTACACGAGTATTAATGATGTTGCCACGAAAACAAAACAAAGATCTCTAGTGAGACTTTAGGAAGAAACCGACGCGTCTCTGATGATTTAAACTGTTTGTTTCCTAACGAGGTCACGAGTGATCTGATTGGTCGATTTGTTTAATGAGGGAAGAACGAGAAGACTAATTACCCTGGCGTGTGTGTGTGTGTGTGTGTGTGTGTGTGTGTGTGTCAGGGGACGAGATGTGTCAGTGTTTCTCTTTGTGAGGCCCTGGAGAGCGTTGTGTCTGCTGTGAGTCTCGTGGGGAGTGTGGAGGTGAGATCCACCTGGTGGATTCATCCCTCAACTCGTGTTGATGATTTGTCGACACCCTAAGAGAACAGGAAGTGGAGACATATATATATATATATATATATATATATATATATATATATATATATATATATATATATATATATATATACATCTCTTGTGCCTCGCTAGAGACATTTCTTGACTATTTATTTATTTGTTTTTCGATCATTGTGGCTGCATTAATCATGTGGCACAGATTTAGGCGAGGGCGTGTTTTATTTTATAAGTTTGGAAGTCGAACCTGAGCTCCTATTATATTATAATATAATTATATAATAACGTGTTTCCTCGTACTGTGAACTTTTACACATTTCTGCACAATACTACCACTTTTAAAACTGCATAAGCTTTTCCACTTTTAATTCAGATATACATTTTATAATATTTCTTTATGTATGCACTGATACACCAAAGCAACCTTCTTGGCAATAAACCGGATTCTTAATCAAATCAAATCAAAAAACTTTATTGGCATTTCAAGTTATACACAATGTACAATTCAAATGTAATTTCGTTGTACTGGCTGTAACAGGAACATTACAGAGGAACATTACAGAGGAACATTACAGAGGAACATTACAGAGGAACATTACACAGGAACATTACACAGGAACATTACAGAGGAACATTACAGAGGAACATTACAGAGGAACATTACAGAGGAACATTACAGAGGAACATTACACAGGAACATTACACAGGAACATTACAGAGGAACATTACAGAGGAACATTACAGAGGAACATTACAGAGGAACATTACAGAGGAACATTACAGAGGAACATTACACAGGAACATTACAGAGGAACATTACAGAGGAACATTACAGAGGAACATTACACAGGAACATTACACAGGAACATTACAGAGGAACATTACAGAGGAACATTACAGAGGAACATTACAGAGGAACATTACAGCGTAACGTCCGGCTTGCTATGGTTTCAGCTTCACATCTGGAGCTCTGACGTCACAATTTTATTTTTTTGTTTTAATATTTTCCACCACATTCAGACATTTTCATGTTTTCCTGCACAAAAACTTAAAATGCATTAAAATCATTGTTGTTGATAATCATTGACAGAAAATAATTAAAATGATGTAAACAAACAGGATATAGAATATGTGTTAGTTATGATAGTTGTTGTTTGAATAAACATAAATACACTTTAATGTGTTATCATAAGTATGTTTATGTTTTTAATGCACCTGTCAATCACTCAGGACAAACTAAATATGTTAAATAATAAAAGAAATAATATCTATACTGTAAAGTGTCTTTGTTAGAGACACTTTATTTATAATAAATAATACACACGTTTCCTCCATGTGTACCTCAGAGACACACTTCCTCCAGAGTTTCACATTAAAAGTCTTTCACCTTTTACTTTGTAGGTCAGTCGTTAATGAGAACAAACACAAGTTAATACAATGATTAAGTGTGTGTGTGTGTGTGTGTGTGTGTGTGTGTGTGTGTGTGTGTGTGTGTGTGTGTGTGTGTGTGTGTGTGTGTATATGTATGTAACCGACACATATAGACAGTGACAGGTGGAGAGGTGCATCATGGGAGAGGAGGCCATGCTCCAAAAATCAATCCTGACACACACACACACACCCTGCTCTCTCTTTGATTGACAGCTCTGGTAGTCTCCCTCTTGGTTGCTCCAGCGACCGCGTCCCGCTCCGTTAGTTCGTCTCAATTGGCCGAATCTGTCTGCCAATCAAACACACAGGCCATGTCCCCGCCCCCTCGGGATCTGCAACCAAACACATTCCTCCTTCCTCTCATTTCTCCTCACCTCTCTCCTCCTTGTCTCCTCCCCTCCTCTCTCCATCCTCCTCCTCTTCCTCCTCTCTCCTCCTTGTCTCATCCTCCTCTTCCTTCTCCTCCTCTCTCCATCCTCCTCCTCTCTCCTCCTTGTCTCCTCCTCTCTCCTCATTGTCTCCTCCTCTCTCCTCCTTGTCTCCTCCTTGTCTCCTCCTCTCTCCTCCTCGTCTCCTCCTCGCCTCCTCTCTCCTTGTCTCCTCCTCTCTCCTCCTTGTCTCCTCCTCTCTCCTCCTCGTCTCCTCCTCGCCTCCTCTCTCCTCCTTGTCTCCTCCTCTCTCCTCATTGTCTCCTCCTCTCTCCTGTCTCCATCCTCCTCCTCCTCCTCCTTGTCTCCTCTCTTTGTCTCCTCCTGCTCCTCTATCCTCTCCTCTCTCCATCCTCCTTATGTCCTCCTTGTCTCCTCCTCCTTATCTCCTCCTTGTCTCCTCCTCCTTGTCTCCTCCTCCTTATCTCCTCCTTGTCTCCTCCTGCTCCTCTATCCTCTCCTCTCTCCATCCTCCTCCTTCTCCTTGTCTCCTCCTCCTCCTTATCTCCTCCTTGTCTCCTCCTCTCTCCTTGTCTCCTCCTGCTCCTCTCTTCTCTCTCCATCGCTCTTTTTCCCCTTCCTCTGTTTAACCTCCTGCTGTCTTCTTCCTCCTCCTCCTCTTCATCAGCTCACTGCCCTGTAGATCACAGTTCATCTGAGGATGACTGAACACAAACAAACACTGAGGAGGAAGGAACAACAAAGATGGCAGAAGGAAGGAAAGACAAGAAGAGAAGATAAAAATAATTATTTAGGAAATAATCCAAACGTGTAAAACAAAAGAAAAGTTCTTCAGGAGAGAAACTGATGAATAAAGAGTTAAAAGTTTCCGTTTCTCTCTGATGACTCCGTGACAAACTTGTTGAAGGTCACCGACATCACTGTTTGTTTTAACCCCCCCCTCCCCCCGGTGACTCCCCCCTCGTACACTTTAACCGACACTCCTCCCCCCTCCTCCCCCCGGCCTCCCACCACCTGACGAGCTTTGAAGTGCTAACGAGACGCTGCATCCCTGTTTACACTGAGAGAGAGAGAGAGAGAGTCTGACCGCCACGCCGCCGCAGGGCCGGATTCAAAGCTGCACCAGAGGGGAGGAGGGGGGGGGGGGAGAAGGGAGGAGGGGGGAGAACAGAGGGAATCTGGAGGAGTGTGGCTGCTAACAAACCTCAGCGCAGTTTTTTTTATATTTTTGGTGGAAACTCTGTTTCCCTCGCTGACGTCGACAAGTCTTTATTTCTGCCTCAATCCCTCGTTAGAGCTCGTTAAACTCTTTAAAGCTCGTTAAGGCTCGTTAAGGCTCAGGGGTTGCCGTGGTGATTCAGGAGGCGGGTCACGTCAGAAGGTCACAATGACTTTTTCAAAACAGCTGCAGTCAAAACACAGTTTACCAAAATGTTTTTATTTGGTCGTAAAATGAAGAGAAGTTAACAACATCCACCTGCCTTCACGAGCATCAAGCATTATCCCAAATCATCCTGCACTGCAATTAACTATTATTATTATCATTATTATTATTATTATTATTATCATTATTATTATCATTATTATTATTATTATCATTATTATTATTATTATTATTATCATTATCATTATCATTATTATTATCATTATCATTATCATTATTATTATTATTATCATTATCATTATCATTATTATTATCATTATCATTATCATTATTATTATTATTATTATTATCATTATCATTATTATTATTATTATTATTATCATTATCATTATCATTATTATTATCATTATCATTATCATTATCATTATTATTATTATTATTATTATTACGTTAGCCACATAACGGGTGGATTTTCAAAGAGGTTGTAACTTGCCCTGTGTTGTTTACAGTCCACCATGATGGAGTTGTTACGCAACGCCACATGTCGTTAGAAAGCTTAGAGTCGCGTCTATTTAGTGAGCAAAACGGTTTTGAGATCAAAATCACAACAGCGAGTACAGTAGGCATCTCACACAAGCAAGCAAACTCACAATCAAACCCATAACTTTGAACCAACTCACCTATGAAGTCTCATCATAATCCTGTAATCAGTAATAATCCAAAAAAACACTTCCTGGTTCATTGCAGAGGTCCACACGATCGTATATCCATCTTGAACATCGTCACATGGTTAAAAGCCCATGAACAGCTGTTGCAATCATTGAAATCATCTGATCGATGTGCACAATTTTGTGATAAAAACATAATATCTCGCGCGTTCAGTGCCGTTTAGACGCTTCTAAAATCGATGCCGAACTCTGACCTTTCGATTGACATTTCATTTGAGCCAATCGGAGCTTCCATGCGTTATCTACAGCCAATGAGTGTCAACTTGGTAAGGAGGTGCCAGCCCTCTTCTTTTGTTTACAGACGGAGCCAGCAGCCCAGTCTCCTGATGACCGGCGTATCGTGTAGCCAATGAGACGCTGAACAATTCGACATATCAGTTGAATGTTTGTTTGTTTTGTACGATATAAGACACAGAAAAGCAGGAAATCTCCATATTTAAGAGGCTGAAAACTGAATTTTCTGACATTTTGCACATTTTATTACTTTGTCGACTAATCGGTTATCGATATATTTGCCCTCCAAGCGTGAAAAGACGGTTTGTTGAAAAGGAGCAAATGTTTGGTCCAAACAAGACAAACCGGCTTCGTTTAATTTAACTTATATTGTTGCTGCTCTTCTGACAGTAAAGTCTAATATATTTATATCTTATTTTCTAACATTAGATATTTAAACCGCTAACAAACATATTTAGCATTATGAATATTAGTTAGCTCGTGTGACACTTTGTTGCTGATCTCGGAAACAGTACATTTTCTCCTGATTTGTTCGTCTGAAAAATGTCATTTTCGTGTCAGAATGTTTGGAAGATCTGTGGCTTGTGGAAAATGTACTTTGGAGACGATGGAGCAAAAGAATCGTTATAATCTGTGTTCACCTTCACGCTGGAGTCAACCTGCCGCTCGTCTCCTCGAGAGGTGCAGGGAACCCACTCTCAGTGCGGCGTCTCTTTCTGAACCGTCTCTGGATGAAGTTACTGGCTAATAATAATCATGATATGACAACATGAGAGCACATTATATGAAGCAGCACTCCGCACATACACAACGCCAGAAGAACAAACTAGGATTTAAAACGTATAAAAAGTACAAATATAAATGCCAATAAAGTTCAAATAAAACACAAACAATAATATAAAGAGAAAATATTAAGTGATGACGGGAAAGAAAACATTGTTAAGTGCCGGCCATCTTGTGATCTCACTTTACTGATAATTATCAACAGTAGTTAGTAATTGAATTGGAAAACATTTTTAAAGCTCAGTGCTGACAGCAGGTTCTCCTCTGGTTCTTCTCTGGTTCTCCTCTGGTTCTCCTCTGGTTCTTCTCTGGTTCTCCTCTGGTTATTCTCTGGTTCTTCTCTGGTTCTCCTCTGGTTCTTCTCTGGTTCTTCTCTGGTTCTCCTCTGGTTCTCCTCTGGTTCTTCTCTGGTTCTCCTCTGGTTATTCTCTGGTTCTTCTCTGGTTCTTCTCTGGTTCTCCTCTGGTTCTCCTCTGGTTCTTCTCTGGTTCTCCTCTGGTTCTTCTCTGGTTCTTCTCTGGTTCTCCTCTGGTTATTCTCTGGTTCTTCTCTGGTTCTTCTCTGGTTCTCCTCTGGTTCTTCTCTGGTTCTCCTCTGGTTCTTCTCTGGTTCTTCTCTGGTTCTCCTCTGGTTATTCTCTGGTTCTTCTCTGGTTCTTCTCTGGTTCTCCTCTGGTTCTTGATGGTTCTTCTCTGGTTCTCCTCTGGTTATTCTCTGGTTCTTGTCTGGTTCTTGTCTGGTTCTTCTCTGGTTCTCCTCTGGTTCTTGATGGTTCTTGTCTGGTTCTTCTCTGGTTCTCCTCTGGCTCTTGATGGTTCTCCTCTGGTTCTCCTCTGCTTCTCCTCTGCTTCTTCTCTGGTTCTCCTCTGGTTCTTTTCTGGTTCTTCTCTGGTTCTCCTCTGGTTCTTCTCTGGTTCTCCTCTGTTTCTCCTCTGGTTCTTTTCTGGTTCTCCCCTGCTTCTTCTCTGGTTCTTCTCTGGTTCTCCTCTGTTTCTCCTCTGGTTCTCCTCTGGTTCTTCTCTGGTTCTCCTCTGGTTCTCCTCTGGTTCTTCTCTGGTTCTCCTCTGGTTCTTCTCTGGTTCTTCTCTGTTTCTCCTCTGGTTCTTCTCTGGTTTTCCTCTGGTTTTTCTCTGGTTCTTCTCTGTTTCTCCTCTGGTTCTACTCTGGTTCTTCTCTGGTTTTCCTCTGGTTCTTCTCTGGTTCTTCTCTGGTTCTTCTCTGGTTTTCCTCTGGTTTTCCTCTGGTTTGCCTCTGGTTCTTCTCTGGTTTTCCTCTGGTTTTTCTCTGGTTTGCCTCTGGTTCTCTGCAGAACCCTGTTTGTAACCCTGATGTCACAGAGCTGTGTCTCAGACACATGTCTCAGACCTGTAATTCAACATGCCGACAATCTGCAGGAGTGTAAACCACCGAGGAGGAGGAGGAGGAGGAGGAGGAGGAAGAAGAAGAAGAAGAGGAGGCTCCTGCTGCTCAGAGAAATAAAGCAGTGATCGGTCAGAGTGTGACAGTCCTGATCCAGAACCTGAAATAACAAATGTGCAGCCGAGTGAATCCCTCGCTCTCATCATATTACACAGATTACAGCAGCCAATCAGCTTTAAGGCTGAACATCAGCTGGAAACCAGGAGGAAGTGGAGCAAAGGTCACGGAGAAATATGAAATGTACATTTATAAAAAAGTTCTATAATATAATTATATAAAATAATTTCAGAGACATGACCGGTTCAGTCTGCAGGTTTTTAAATCTACCAGTCAAACTGATAAACATTGTCGGTGATATAATATAATATTTTGAGCTTGTGAAAGAAATAATTTCCCAGCATGCAGTAGAATATAACCTTCAGTGAGTGTGTGAAAACAATCGAATGTGTGAATTTGCAAAAACAGAAGAAGAAATAAACCAGTAATATTTATAACAGTGAGGTTTCACGTTTCTTATCGGATCATGAGACGCTGAAGCTTCAAGCTGTGTTTACACCTGAGCTAACGATCAGCGCAGGTAGATATAGAAACGTAGATGCCTCGTCCACGTCTGCCATATTGGAGCTGCAGACTTCTCTACAAACTGTAACTCAATGACATTTAGTTAACAAAGTGCTGCACACATACGAGAGCGAGCTGTGTTTATCGGACATTAAAAAGCTTCAGTTCATCATCTCTAATGATGAAATCCAAACCTTCTGTTGATCCACGACCAGCAGAGCTGACGTGTTTCAGCTGCTGCCCTCTGAGGAGACTCTCAGGCCGAGGTGGACGGAGGTGACGGAGGGATGAGGGTCACATTTCCTCCGTCTCGTGTATCACAGTATAAACTCTGTGAAATGAGTCTAAAGTGTCTGTAAGCTGATTTCAGAGCAGCAGCTTGTAATTTAAGGATTTTCTGCAGCAGGAGTGTGAAGTGTGAAGCGTCGTGGCAGCCGGCCGCGCCGGCACTGAGCCAGCGCCGAGCCGGACTCACAGTTAATAGAAGTGATAAAGAGGCTGCCAGCTGGCAGGGAAACCCTCCCTGTGCTCCTCTGAGCTCTGATACTCTAAATCCTCACAGACCGGGGGGCGGGGGGGAGGGGGGGGGCACAGATCCACAGAACTTCTCCAGGACTCTTTCCAGGATATTCCTGCTATATTTATCTTTTTGTCCAGGACTTTATTTTCTAAGACCTGGAAGCTGCAGCATTCCCAAAATGTGCATCCAAAAAGCTTTTTCCAGCCTTTTCTGTGACGTGTCCGGGACGTTCAGAATGTTCCAGGATATTCTTGCCTTATTTCGTTTTTTGTCCAGGACAAAGACTCAGAAGTTGCATTAAATAATCTCAGTTTCCCCTAATTCTATCATGACCTGGATTCATTTTGCTTTATTCTCTTATTGTCCAGGACTTTGCAAGGACTTGGAAATTGTCTTTAGAATGTTTCCAGGTTTTATGGGGACCTTGTTAAACATCCTAAATCTTTCAAAACTTCTCCAGGACAACTTTTCCTTTCGCAGGATCCTGCTTTATTTTTAGCTTTTTGTCCAGGACTCAGACTCAGAAGCTGCAATAAAGAATCTCCTGGAATCCAAGGACATGTGGGGCTCCTCAGACCCTCAGGCCATCAGGACCTTGATACACTAAGTGGGAATTCAAAAAGTATCTTCCAGGATATTTGTCCAGGAGTTCTTTTACTATATTCTGTTATTCGTTCAAGACTTTTCCAGGACTTGAAGAATTTCAACATTTCCAGGTTTTATAAGGTCCTTTCCTTTGACAACTCTTCATATTCCAGGATGTTCCTGCCTTATTTGATCCTTTTGTCCAGAACTTGTTTTGGACCTGGAAGCTGCAGCTGCAGTTTTCCTGTCCTCCAGGTTTTCCAGGACATGTGGGGACCCTGTTAGCTTTAATAACCAGGACCTGGATTCACAGAATACGCATTCAAAGAGCTTTTTTCCAGGACATTATTTTTGCTGTATTATGTTCCAGGACTGGTCTTAAAGAATATAAACATTTCCAGGTTCTTCACGACATTCAATCCATCAGGACGTGGGTGTGTGCTCATTCAGAAATGTGTTTTCTGAAACTGCCTTCAATAACATCACATTTTCCAGGTTCTCCATGATACGTGGGAGCCCAAACATCTCCAACTCTCTTCCATGGGTCTGTGAAGACCTGGAGTTCCACGTGATTCAAAGCTTTTCCAGGACAAAGAGCTTTATCTAAGCGTTGGGAACCTCCTGTTGATTTGATTTATCGCCACTTTTTTCCCACTTTGGAAATGTTCCTCCTCCTCCTGCTCCTCGTCCTCGATGAGTGACGGGACTAAAGATAATAGCGGACCACGCGGGGGCCAACAGGGGCCACATGACCCACATGAGAGGAGAGGAGGGGTCACTGTGTGTTTGTGTTTGACAGGCTTCACCTCTCAGATCAGAAAACACAAAGCAGCAGCAGCTCCTTATTGTTTCTGACCGGAGGGGGGGGGGGGGCAATGATACGGCCGGATGAGGGAGGGAGCAGTTTGATTGACAGTTGGCAGGTTCCTCTTCTATAACGCTCTTGAATCTCTGGTTCTCTGGTATTTCCAACTCTAACCTCACACACTGCAGCTCTGTTAATTACACTTGTTGTGAGATAGAATGGATTTATTAAGTGTGAAGAGGAGACATGTTTAGTGTCAGACTGCTGAATTATTCATGAGCAAGACCTCCCTTCAGAATGAGCAACGCACTCTGATTTAGAAATAATGAACAGTTATTGGACACGATTTGAAACGTGCAGTTTTGTGTTTTATTTCATGAGAATAGATCGTGTTCATTAAGTTAATAAGGGAGAATTATTGTGGTGTTACCACCTTATAAGGCCCATACTGAGAAGATGTAGTTCATGTACAACTACTTCCTTACGTACTATCAATAAGCAGTAATTAGGAGGTTAAGAAAATGAATGTCCGAGCAGAATCAGGCATAATCACGTGCTTTATAAGGAATAGAAAAGAGACGATATGCTACTAATATGCAAGCTAATAAGAAACTAGTTAAAGGTAAATGTGTGTACCTTTGTATAGTGTTACCTGGGAGATCATGTCGTCCTCCGTGGTCCCCAAAACCAGAGAAGAAGAAGAATTTCAGTTTCATCTCCAAACGTTGACTAAAACGTGTAAATCTGACGGACTAGCTAACAGGCTAACAGTTTCCACCCGCTTCCAGTGTTTGTGCTAAGCTAGGCTAACCAACAGATCAGTGTTACAGAGCTCCATATGCAAACTGTGATTTACACACACACACACACACACACACACACACACACACGTCTGGTGTTGCGTTCATCATGGGTCGCCGTGGTAACCAGAGACAAAGAGACTGGAGTCGTGTTGCAGTGAACATGTGGCGGCGACTGGTGTGTGTGTGTGTGTGTGTGTGTGTGTGTGTGTGTGTGTGTGTGTGTGTGTTTTAACATGATCCCACATATTCTGAATATTACATGACTCAGGAATCTGTACGCACCATAACTCCTGTCAGTACTTCTGTAACATTACTGCGAATACTTCTCAGTGTGAGAGTTCACTGCCAGAAACAAACACTTGATACTTTTATTTTTGTATCACTTGAAGTTGAGGAAAATAAAAGTTTCTCAGCTGTTTATTACGTCCATAACAAGAAGATGTACTTTGTTATACGAGCCGCGTAGATACACACTAATAATAATATAAAACTTTATATATATATATTATTTTATTTGTATTCCACTTCTTATACAAGAAATGAAGCATTTAGTGCTTTACAGTAACAACACGTAGAATACGCAATAAAAACACAAAATATATCAAAATAAAAAGATAAAATAGAATAAATATAATGAGTAGCATAAGATGAATGAACCCTGTTAATAATAATAATACAAATAAAATATTTAAATCAGTACCCATATGTGCTGCATGAAGTTAACTCTTCTGTTCTTATCTTTTACTTTCTACATCAGTTTTAACTTTTTAAGACGAAAACCTCGAGTGCACGCTCTACAGTTATATAATATATATATATATATATATATATATATATTATATGTTTATATATATAATATATTAATAATATATATATATTATATATATATATATTGAATTCTATATATATGTATAAGAGATATATATAAGAGCGAAGAGAGGAGGAGGAGAGATAAATAATAGAAGGCTATATAGGGATTAGAGATTAATAATAAGAGAAGAAGAAGAAGAGAAAAATAGGAGGAAGAAGAGAATAAGAGATAGATAAATATAAGATAATAGATAATATAAGATTTTATTATTATATTAAGATATTATTTATTTATATATCTATATATATATATTATTATTATTACTATACAATTATACATTATATATCTATATATCTATATATATATATATATATATATATTATATATATAGTATATATATTCTTATATATATATATTCTAATTATCTATATATATTATATATATATATCTTATATAATTTATATATATATTCCTATATGATATATATATCTTATATAATTATATATTATATATATATCTATTATATCTATATATCTACTCTATATTTTTTTATCTATATATTTTTTGTATATTTAATCATATATAATAATATATATGTGTATGTATAATATACACATATATATATTATATATATATGTGTATGTATAATATACATTTAGAAACACATTATCAGTGCTGAGATTCTGGTCACATTTTATAAAAAGGCTTTTGTTTTGAAAGTTCACCGTCATCCTTCCTGTGGTGGAGGCCTGGCCGAGTTTAAGAACATCCTAGAAAATATTATTAAATATGTTAATAAATAAGATGAACCCTTAAGATGTTAATGATCTTTCCTCTAGCGCCACCCTCAGGATAAACTTTGCACTCTTAGCTCCGCTGCTGATCAAACTGTACTTCTGAAACTTAGACACAATTATGTAATTCCAATAACTCCAGTAAGATTTTGAGGTACTTGAGTGATTTAAATCATACGCTACTTCATCCTTAGAGAAGTACGCAGATCTTTTTAGGTATAAATAGTAATAGAAGTCGTAATACCGATAATCTGTTGCATGTAAAAACACAAAAGTATCAGCAAATATACTTAAAGTACCAGAAGAATCATGCAGAATGATATATATTATATTCTTGGATTATAATTATTGATGCATTAATCGCAGCAGGTAAAGATGGAGATCATTTGAATGACTTTATATACTGCTGGGCAGCTTAATCTATAATGAAACATAACTTATTATACAATATCTCCCTCTGAGATGTAGTAGCATAGAAGTATAAAGTAGCAGAAAATCTAAATATTTCAGTAAAGTATGATCCAGAAAGTCCAGTTTAAGTATCAGATCCATGAATTTTAGGCATTTCTATCATAAAACATACGAATAATTCACAATTTCTTTTCCGTCTGCCTTGCGTTCATGTTTGAGCCGTGAGGGACAAGATGGAGGTTTCTCCTTACAGAAGAGAAACCTGTGTGTGTGGTAGGATCAGGTTTTCGGACATCAGATCAGATAGTTTTGTCTCGCAGCTTGTAGCTTCTTGTCTGAACCTGAAGGAAACACTGCGGGTATTGTAGCTGAGCCTGTCAGGACACACTCAGGTTACAGCAACACAATGGTGTGCGGAGTATCTCCAGAGGGCATCGATCATGTGACTGCGGGACAGAAATAATAAAGCTGCTGTGGGAACGCAGTCATGGGTTCATTAGTAATTAAAGATCTTTACATAACTACAAAAAATATATAACGCACACGTTATATAACAAGGAAAATATGTTTAAGTTAAAGCTGACTTAAGGGACTTTTGACCACAAGTGATGAATCCCACACAAAACTACATTTAATATTATTTATTTATTATTTATTGATTCAAGTTATGTCCGTCAGACTTTTATTTATTCTCTGCTTGTTGTCCTGGTTTGATTCAATATATCTGGTGTTTTAGTCCAGTATTTAGTTTTAGTTTAATTGTTTTAATTACTATATTATTAAATTATATTTTATTATATTTTAATTGTGATTATTCATTATTAGTTATATTTTAAATTACTTTAATTGCTATACTATAAATATCACAAAACAATTAATAGAAACAAGCAAAATAATTCTATGAAAATGTATTTACTGAAAAGGAATAAAAAGTAGAATTAAGAAAATGTTAATATTCTAAAGATAATCTTCTGCTCCACCTGAACCTCCTCGTTTCACCTCAGCACAGTAACTACATTTTGTTTGTATAATGGGCCCTGCGTAATAAAACGACAGTACAAACAACCTAAAGTTCAACAAAGAATGTGAACATATGAAGAATGATGATCCTGAAGGAGGTCGAGCAGCTTCCAGGTGCCTCCAAACAGCTGAGAACAAAAAGAACACACGTGCTCCTCCAGTCTGTGGTCAACGGGAATGTCTGAGCAGATCTGAACTTTAATCCGTCAGCAGGTCACTTCTTCAGTTTGTGTGTCAGGACGACTGACGAATGACCTCGACCCGTCCCCGTCATCAGCGGACCTGGATCTAATCCACCTGACCTTCACAGACCTGCACAGATTAAACCGTAAATCACAGCAGCAAGGCATGCTGGGAGCTGTGAGCGGGAAATATATTCAGAGATTCACACTGCAGCTGCTGGGCGGAAAAACTTTTAACAAAAAACATGTGACCACAGAAAACGTGATAATTTGTGTGTAGGACACCTGTTCAGCTTCTGCTGGCAGGACGTCCAATCAGATCCTCCGCTGAGTCATCGATTAAAACAGACAGGAGAGAAGTGATGTGTCCAAAAAACACAGACTGAAGGAAGGAAAGAGGGAAGGAAGCGATAAAGGCGGAATGGAGGAAGATAGTAAGGGAAGAAGGAAGAAAGGAAGGATCAAAGGAAGGAAGAAGTACAAAGGAAGAAGGGAACGAAGGAAGAAATAAGGAGGGAGGACAGAAAGGAAGGAAGGAGAAAGGAAAGGACAGGAAGGGAGTAGGGAGAGGGAGGACGAAAGTAAGGACCCGAGAGGAAGGAAGGAGGGCTAGAGGAGAGGAAGGAAGGAAGAAGGAGGGAGGACGGAAAGAAAAGAAGGGAGGAAGGAGAGGACAGGAGTGAGGCAGGATGGAAGGAAGGAAGAAAGAAGATTTAGTACGTCCCATCACATAATATGTCAAATGTAGTATTCCAAAAATACCAGGATGTCAGACTGAACCCGGTCACATGCTGCAGTATGTGACCCAGCGTGCTCGTCTGGCTATTCTGACCCACAATCCTTTGCAGCAGATATATGCCTATGAGCACGATGGTCAATGGTTCAAGGCGCCATGTTAGGACCTACACGTCCGACCCGTACATACTTTGTACAGGCAGCTGCCGTGCACACTAAAGAAAAAGTAAAATAAAGAAAGCAGCACCTCCGACATTCAGTGAAGTAAATGTACTCGGGTGCTTCCTGCCACTGCTGTGTGCTGGATGGTCAAACTGATGAACTCTGAAAGACAATACTCAGTTCTCCTTCAGGAGTCCGTTCAACATTTGCAATGAGCTGCTGTGTGTGAGATAAATGATGATGAAGATGATGGTGAACCCGCTCGTCCCTCGGCCAGCTGGGACGGACACAGAGCTTCTCTCCATTAGAGTGATGAGTGATGATGTGAGAGCTAAAGGGGACAGAGTTCAGTGAACGCACCGCCTGTCAGCGTCACCCAATCCTTCAGCTAACTGGGTTAGCATGCACTTTGCTAATGGTGTTAGGGAAGACAAAGAGGGCGCGGCGGAGGAGAAACTCCTCGTTCAGCAGGATGTTTCCAGCTGATCGACCTCCATCAGGACCGCGCTCCCATGCTGCGTTCAGGTCACACGGGAATAATCATCGCTGTGATTCAGCAGACTCTGAAGGGAAAGTTAAAGTGTTTTGAATCATTAAGATAACTTAATTATATGGAGCAAAAATAACCGCTTTGTTCATCCAACGTGACGCTTTCAGGAAGCGTCACTAAAAATAAAGACCGTAGAGGATGAAGGGAAGATTTTTATTTAATACCAAGTTACAAAACATGAAATTGAAGCTGGACTTTAAAGAACCGTAGGTGTCCATTTTCTTTATTCTGTGCATGAATTACAGTGATGTATGAAAGAGTTAAATGTTTTCAACTAAGAACAAAAATGTCTTGAAATATAAGTCATAATTATGGGATATTAATCCAAATCTGATTTATTGCCAAGTTTCACATTAAAAATAAAGGCAAGTATTGCAAAAATCAAGAAATGTAGTTTATTTTTAATTTAACCAGATAAAATCTGTCCAAGAAAGCAGCAGTCGTACGTCGTGCACACGTACAATCACATACACTAAAAACTCTGAGTGCAAATCACAAACACACAAGACATGAAGAATTCGCTATGCATTCAGATTGTAGTTAATGTTGTGCAGAAACCATTTAGAGCATATTTACACAGATAACGTGGATAAAATGTCCTTTTGCATTAAATTATACCTGCTGCATTCTGCACATAGCAAGTGAAGAACATCTAAAGATATAAGACATGAAATTCTATTTAAATATGTCTAATGCATCAGAATATTCAAATGAAAGATCTGTTTAGTTTTTAGACGTGGTAGTTTGAGCAGAAATGTGCAAAATTGTCCAAAGAATGTGCAAAAGTAAAAAGATTATGCAATGTGCAGAGATATTTTCACAGGTGAGAAGAGTATCGCAGTTTCAGTGGTAGAAAAAGTAAAAGAAGTAAAACCACAGTTAAAGTCCTGTGTTCAAAACTTTACTCAAGTAAAAGTATAAAAGTAAAACGTACTCATTATGTAGAATAAGATATATTACATTATTGGATTATAATTATTAATTTAGTGTTTTTTCACCCCTCAGTTATGTCTGCAGGTGTTTATTTCAGACTGCATACATTTTCAAAAACATATGGTGTAGCCTGAGAGGCAAAATGTGGGAAATAAAGTAAAGCAACAGGATAAACGCTCCTCCCCAAAGCATTCTGGGTAGATTAGACAGATGAAGACAGCACCCCCTACAGGCGGAACTGATGCAGAGCAGAAATCTGCCGACGCTGTAACAAGTGACGAGTCGAGTATTCACCTCGAAGTTTGACTTTGTTAACTCAGCAGGATCTGTTTGATTTCATGGGTTTTATAACACACACACACACACACGCACACACACACACACACACACACACACACACACACACACACACACAGACACACACACACACAGACACACACACACACAGACACACAGACACAGACACACACACACACACACACGCACACACACACACACACACACACAGACACACACCACACACACAGACACACACACACACACACAGACACACACACACAGACACACACACACACAGACACACAGACACACACACACACACACACACACGCACACACACACACACACACACACAGACACACACAGACACACACACACACAGACACACAGACACACACACAGACACACACACACACACACACACACACGCACACACACACACAACACAACAGACACACACACACACAGACACACACACACACACACAGACACACACACACAGACACACACACACACACACACGACACACACACACACAGACACACAGCACACACACACACACACACACGCACACACACACACACACACACAGACACACACACACACAGACACACACACACACAGACACACACACACAAAGACACACACACACACACACAGACACACACACAGACACACACACACACACAGACACACACACGCAAAGACACACACATACACAGACACACACACACACAGACAGACACACACACAGACACACACACACACACAGAGACACAGACACAACACAGACACACACAGAGACACACACACACACAGAGACACAGACACACACACACACACACACACACAAAGACACACACACACACACACACACAGACACACACAGACACACAGAGACACACACACACAGACACACACACACACAGACACAGACACACACAGACACACACACAGAGACACACACACACAGACACACACACACAAAGACACACACACACAGAACACACACACACACAGACACACACCACACAGAGACACACACAGACACACACACACACACACAGAGACACACACAACAGACACACACACACACAGACACACACAGACACACACACACACACAGAGACACAGACACACACACACACAAAGACACACACACACACACACAGACACACACACAGACACACACACACAAAGACACACACACACACACACAGAGACACACACAGACACACACACACACAGAGACACACACACACAGACACACACACAGACACACACACACACACAGACACACGCACACACACAGACACACACAGACACATACAGACACACATAGACACACACACAGACACACACACACAGGCACACACACACACGCACACACACACGCACACACACAGACACACACACAGACACACACACAGACACACACACACACACACACACACACAGACACACACACACACAGACACACACACACACACACACACACACACACACTGTCAAACAAGTGAATTAAAAATGTTTTTATTGTTAAATGAGAGCGGAGCTGAATTTAAAACGAGCTGTGATTAAACCTGCTCAGCCAATCAGGACGGGCCGTGAGAAACTATATCAGTCAGTTCAAACCTCATTAGCACAATCTAAATTAGCTCTGCTGATTAGACCCCCCCCTCCCCCCCCCCCCCCCCCTTTAACTTCAGTGGTGTTGTTCTGACATGAATATTCAGAGACACGTGAAGTTTGATTAGTTTGTTTTCTCGGATCGATCGTTGAATGATGATCGTTTGTAATAATAAGGAGGTTTGTGTGACACAATCCGTGTTTGTGCTCAATTAAATTATGTAAATTACAGCAACAGTGTGACGGAGCAGCTGTGAGAAACAAAAACACTTTTTACTGATTCACTCGACATGTTTCTCATCAAACTCTTTATTTGTTTCTGAGGAAACTTTATTTCACTGGCGACTTCAAACTGAACAGAGAACGTTTAAAGAAGAACTTTCTTAACCGTTGAGTGAAGTGAACTCCAATGATCTCTTCACGTGACCTTTATGAGTCCAAGATGAGGTCTTCAGATGGCTTGACTCCACATGTTAACACTTTAATGCTTTGAGGCTATACACGAACTGCAACAGCTAAGCTAAAGGCGGCTAACGTTAGCGTGATGACTTCATGTCACCACCGCTAAGCTAAAGGCGACTAACGTTAGCGTGATGACTTCACGTCACCATCGCTAAGCTAAAGGCGGCTAACGTTAGCGTGATGACTTCACGTCACCACCGCTAAGCTAAAGGCGACTAACGTTAGCGTGATGACTTCACGTCACCACCGCTAAGCTAAAGGCGGCTAACGTTAGCGTGATAACTTCACATCACCACCGCTAAGCTAAAGGCGGCTAACGTTAGCGTGATGACTTCACGTCACCACCGCTAAGCTAAAGGCGGCTAACGTTAGCGTGATGACTTCACGTCACCACCGCTAAGCTAAAGGCGGCTAACGTTAGCGTGATGACTTCCCGTCACCACCGCTAAGCTAAAGGCGGCTAACGTTAGCGTGATGACTTCACGTCACCACCGCTAAGCTAAAGGCGGCTAACGTTAGCGTGATGACTTCACGTCACCACCGCTAAGCTAAAGGCGGCTAACGTTAGCGTGATGACTTCACGTCACCACCGCTAAGCTAAAGGCGGATAACGTTAGCGTGATGACTTCACGTCACCACCGCTAAGCTAAAGGCGGCTAACGTTAGCGTGATGATGTTTGGTCTCATTTAGCTTGTGTTAACCACAGACCTTATTTCAAAACATAAAACCCTTCAAAAAATCCAATATTATCTACAAAATAAAATTACAAAACGGACATCAAATAAAAACTAACTCTTTGGTAAATTAAAGAAAATGAACGTTATTTCTGTTGCTTTTGGCATCAATGATCTTCCATAGAGGCAGTATTTTGAGTATAAAATGTGACGAGGAGACAGGAATGTGAGGAAGAGTTTGTTTTTCTTCAGGAAATGCAAAATTCTGCCTCGTTCCCGTGTTTCAGGACTCGTTCCCGCCGCTCTCTATTGCTAATTCTCGACTCTTGTCCCGGGCTGGGCTTTTATATGTGCAGTGTAGTTTAAATATACAACTTTCAATATCATAAAACCACGCCCTTTTGTCCAACCAAAACAATATTCAGGCATCTGGTACTGATGGTGAATTATATATATATATATATAATCTTTAAAATATGAAGTCTTCTTCGTGACTTTACAGACGGAGAAGAAAAGCTGTCAGACAAGTGAAACGCAACTCAAGTCCCTGAAAAGTGAGTTTAAAAGCGTTCTAACATTAAATACCCACAACTTAAAAAAGCAACAATCTAAGTTATCATTTACAAACTCATTAAGTTCTTATTGTTATGAATCTGCTTCATGAGGAAAGGGGTTTGAACAGCTGTTGTTGCTGTTCTGATTGAATATTGATGGATGCTGATTGGTGTTCAGAAGTGCATAAAAAACACTTTTAATAGAAGTATTTTTACCGACTTCAGCCGACGTCAGCAACATTCATTTCCATCATTTCAACAATATTTATTTATTATATTTATTTATTGTCAATTCATACAGACACATTGAACATTTTAAAACAAATAGATATCTTTATTATAAATACAATTAGTCTTAATGCATAAGTTTCAGGTAAAACAAAACAAGACAATCTTCTTATATTAAAAAAGTGCAGACAGAGCTTTGAGCAGCTGCTTTTCTCTTTTTTAAATTTAATTATATTTGTTTCTACCTTTCCTAGAGAGAGAGAGAGAGAGAGAGAGAGGTGTGTGTGTGTGTGTGTGTGTGTGTGTGTGTGTGTGTGTGTGTGTGTGTGTGTGTGTGTGTGTGTGTGTGTGTGTGTGTGTGTCTTTCATCCCTTATTGTTGTTGTAACTGCTAAAATACTACAACTACTTCTGAAGTACTTGTGGTACTTGTGTAATACAAAGCAGGAAGTGAGTCAGATCTCTGTTCTCTAAACACGACAACGCTTCGATAAACAGTTGGTTTTGATTTATTGAAACCTCGGGGGTGTCTGTGGGAAACACACACACACACACACAGCCATTGATCAATGGTTTCCATGTGTTAAATGGAGGCTCCTTGTGTCTTGAGCAGAATACTGGAATGAAATGTATTAAAACACTGTTTTCTTCGTGTTAGAATAATAATTATTAGTCTTGGATGGACATGAAAAGATAAACTGTGTTAAATAAATAACAGAAAAGCTAAATAAGTGGAAATAAAAAGAAAGAAGTCAACTACGATTCCCAAGATGCATTTCACAGTTTTGGACTCTGATTTAAACCCCTGACTGTCTTTTAACTGCAAAGCAACAGCCACTGAGGCTCATTATGAATAAAATGTATTTATAAATTTGACAAATTATATATTTTGTATTGATTTAATTATTTACCAATTTTTTATTCTCTGTTTACATTTATTAATGTTTTTTTTGTTTCCCTATATCCTTATTTATTCAAATATATAAATACAGTTTATGTATTTTATTTATGTGAATATTTATTTATTTTTAAATGAACCTGCACATTCATTTGACTAATTCAAGCTTTTAGTAATACATTTCTTTATGTTTCTTTATATTTATTATCGTGGCAGCTGAAGGCCTCCATACACACAGCTGTAGTGAACAGAAAAACTCATTTCTCCTCCTCAGGTTCTTTCGGGGCGAGTACACGGTGGAGGTGGCGATCAACGACTACCTGGACATCTACTGTCCGCACTACGAGTGGCCAGAGGCGGCCGAGCGCATGGAGCACTACGTGCTGTACATGGTGAACTACGACGGGTACACCACCTGCGACCACCACAGGAAGGGCTTCAAGCGCTGGGAGTGCAACCGGCCGCAGAGCCCCAACGGACCGCTGAAGTTCTCCGAGAAGTTCCAGCTGTTCACGCCCTTCAGCCTCGGCTTCGAGTTCAGGCCGGGACACGAGTACTACTACATCTGTGAGTACTACACACTGAGTACTACTACATCTGTGAGTACTACACACTGAGTACTACTACATCTGTGAGTACTACTACATCTGTGAGTACTACATACTGAGTACTACTACATCTGTGAGTACTACACACTGAGTACTACTACATCTGTGAGTACTACACACTGAGTACTACTACATCTGTGAGTACTACTACATCTGTGAGTACTACATACTGAGTACTACTACATCTGTGAGTACTACACACTGAGTACTACTACATCTGTGAGTACTACACACTGAGTACTACTACATCTGTGAGTATTACATACTGAGTACTACTACATCTGTGAGTACTACACACTGAGTACTACTACAGTACTACACACTGAGTACTACTACATCTGTGAGTACTACTACATCTGTGAGTACTACATACTGAGTACTACACACTGAGTATGACACACTGAGTACTACTACATCTGTGAGTACTACACACTGAGTACTACTACATCTGTGAGTACTACACACTGAGTACTACACACTGAGTACTACACACTGAGTACTACACTCTGAGTACTACACTCTGAGTACTACACTCTGAGTACTACACACGGAGTACTACTACACACTGAGTACTACACACTGAGTACTACACACTGAGTACTACACACTGAGTACTACTACACACTGAGTACTACACACTGAGTACTACACACGGAGTACTACACACTGAGTACTACGTACTACACACTGAGTACTACACACTGAGTACTACGTACTACACACTGAGTACTACACACTGAGTACTACGTACTACACACTGAGTACTACACACTGAGTACTACACTCTGAGTACTACGTACTACACACTGAGTACTACACACTGAGTACTACACTCTGAGTACTACACTCTGAGTACTACACACTGAGTACTACACTCTGAGTACTACGTACTACACATAGAGTACTACACTCTGAGTACTACACTCTGAGTACTACACACTGAGTACTACACACTGAGTACTACACTCTGAGTACTACACTCTGAGTACTACACTCTGAGTACTACACACTGAGTACTACACTCTGAGTACTACGTACTACACATAGAGTACTACACTCTGAGTACTACACTCTGAGTACTACACACTGAGTACTACACACTGAGTACTACACTCTGAGTACTACACTCTGAGTACTACACTCTGAGTACTACACACTGAGTACTACACACTGAGTACTACACTCTGAGTACTACTGACGTATTTATAATTGACAGGATGTTGAGGGTTGTTGCAGCAGCTACATCGATGTTTCGCTGATTATGCAGAACTCCATTCAGAAAACAAGCATTTTAAAAGTAGCTTTCTTGCCGACAGACCTGACGAAGCATAAATTACTACTTTTTACTGAACATCTTTTTAATCTGTGTATTAAATCACAGAAGATCGTGTGTTGTGGGTTCATGGAGGCCGAAGTTCAGTTTGGAATGAACAAAGCAGAAGATGTTTTCAGACTGGATCTGTTCAAATCTGCTGTTGTCTCTTTGTTTATTCAGAACATGTTTGAAGGTTTGGGTGAGTTTTACGGAGGAATGGCTCCTAAATTTTGGATTCCCCCCCCCCCCCCCCCCTTTCTGTCTGCTGCTTCCTCTTGACCTCACCGTTCAAACGCTGGCTACTCGGCAACAAGCTGATGAGCGCGTGAGAAGTTGTGTTTATCAGAAGGACTCTGGTGACGTGTGGTTATTACTGACTTTTAAACATTTCTCTCTGCCTCCAGTCTTGTGAGTTGAGCTGAGATGTGTCCGTTTTTAAAATCTGGTTAAATAAAATACAAAAAGACGGCACATCTCACAGACTCTCTTCCTATTGGCTCGCAGACCTTTTTGTTTTGATGATGCGAGGCTAATCGCTGCTCTGCTAAACGGCTCCCAGGTCGCTTTAATTGTTTCATTACGTTCTCAGAGTAAACTGATTTCTCAGGATCTCCTCCAAGGTATTTCCTAAATTTTGGTACAAACGTCCACTTGGACTCGATGATGAACTCATTAGAAATTGGTGGTGAAAGGTCAAAGGTCACTGTGACCATGACTCATTCATATGCTAATCATGCCACAAAGCTTCACCTCCACCTGGCTCCATCTTGTTCATATCTGTTCACATGCATTAATCCTTGTTGTCGTGCGGGCTGTGATTTTACTACGTCGTTTATTCTGAACACATCTGTCCGTCCTGGGAGAAGATCCGTCCTCAGTTGCTCTTCCGGAGGTTTCTTCCTTGTCCCCTGCAGGAGACTAAGGACAGACGGTGTCGTGTGCTGGACGGGATGTGAAGCCCCCCACGAGACACATTTCTAATTTGTGATATTGTGTTTTATAAATCCAATTTTAATGATTTAATTTCACAAAAACTAAAGCAGGTGATTCTAGTTTAGATAATGAGGGGGACCTTGTTTCACCCCGGTGTGTTATTATCACTGCACCTTTTAATTACAGCTGTTGTCTTCAAAGGTAGATATAAGAATATAAATGTACCTGAACGTTTTAGTTCATCATATCTATATATTTATAATGTTCTATTTTTATGTTTATATTTCACCGTTTGTACGTCCTTTAGGTCTGTTTGTTTATCTCAGCCCTGTCAGATTTCCACCAAACCCTCACACACACTTTATATTTATGTGTGTGAAAAATAAAGAATATAATCAGAGCTCAGTGAAAATACATGTGGTGTAATATAAGCAACATGTTGGAGGTTTAAAACACAGAAACACACACTGCTGCCATTATATATGCGCGTATGTGTGTGTGTGCGTGTGTGTGTGTGTGTGTGTTTCTGTCTAGACATAATTTGTCGTCCAACCTGGAAAATATTTCCTAAATTGTGGCTCATTTGAAGCGAAAGAGCTTCCAGCAGAGAAACTGGCAGTTTGTTTTAAATGACACTTAATGACTGTGTGTGTGTGTGTGTGTGTGTGTGTGTGTGTGTGTGTGTGTGTGTGTGTGTGTGTGTGTGTGTGTGTGTGTGTGTGTGTGTGTGTGTGTGTGTGTTGTGCAGGTCAAACAGCTGCAGCTCTCTGAGAAAACAAAGAATCTGAAGCATCAGACTTGTGTTTAAATCAAATCTGAATGTTTCACATACTGTACTTTTACATTTTAAGGATCTTGTGCTTTATTTGAGTATTTTCTTTTCATGTCACTTTCTATTTCACTAAACAGCTTTTTCTTGTCATCTTTCTGTCCTCAAATAAAGACATTTTTATTCGACTAGCAGATTTAATTGACAAATCTGTAAAACTGAGTTTCTCAGTCCTGTAAAGCTGCACTTTGAATCTTGTGTTTACCAGAGATGTGCACACAAGTCTCTTAGAAATAAGAAATTCAGCATGAAAAAGCTTTAAAAATGTGTAATTGACTAAAGAAATCCAAAATGAGGAAGCAGTCCTACTTATTTTATGTAAAAATGTGTTTCCTTTCCTTTGAATAATGTTAATAATGTCAGTTTATTAGTAATAATGTCGAGGTTTGGACTAAACAAAAATTGTAAGGTGTCACTTTGAGCCCATTTCTCATTATTTTCACAATATTTACAAACCAAACATTTGATTAATGGGGAAAAAATCCAGAAGATTAATTCATCATGAAAATAATCAGTCAGCTCTACAAACAATAAAATCATGAGAAATAAATCATATAATACAGTTATTATACTTCATTTATATACTACATTTTCCTTATTATACTTCTAATAGTTTAACTACATTTTCCTTATTATACTTAAATATTTTTACTGCAGTAACATTTTCAATGCAGGACTTTTACTGTCACAGAGTATCTTTACTGTGGTATTAATACTTTTACTGTCACATAGTATTTTTACTGTGGTATTATTACTTTTACTGTCACAGAGTATCTTTACTGTGGTATTAGTACGTTTACTGTCACAGAGCATCTTTACTGTGGTATTATTACTTTTACTGTCACAGAGTATCTTTACTGTGGTATTATTACTTTTACTGTCACAGAGAATCTTTACTGTGGTATTATTACTTTTACTGTCACAGAGTATCTTTACTGTGGTATTATTACTTTTACTGTCACAGAGTATCTTTACTGTGGTATTAGTACGTTTACTGTCACAGAGAATCTTTACTGTGGTATTATTACTTTTACTGTCACAGAGTATCTTTACTGTGGTATTATTACTTTTACTGTCACAGAGTATCTTTACTGTGGTATTAGTACTTTTACTGTCACAGAGTATCTTTACTGTGGTATTAATACTTTTACTGTCACAGAGTATCTTTACTGTGGTATTAGTACTTTTACTGCCACAGAGTATCTTTACTGTGGTATTAATATTGTTACTGTCACAGAGTATCTTTACTGTGGTATTAGTACTTTTACTGTCACAGAGTATCTTTACTGTGGTATTAGTACTTTTACTGTCACATAGTATCTTTACTGTGGTATTATTACTTTTACTGTCACAGAGTATCTTTACTGTGGTATTATTACTTTTACTGTCACAGAGCATCTTTACTGTGGTATTAATACTTTTACTGTCACAGAGTATCTTTACTGTGGTATTAGTACTTTTACTGTCACAGAGTATCTTTACTGTGGTATTAATACTGTTACTGTCACAGAGTATCTTTACTGTGGTATTAGTACTTTTACTGTCTCAGAGTATCTTTACTGTGGTATTCATACTTTTACTGTCACAGAGTATCTTTACTGTGGTATTAGTACTTTTACTGTCACAGAGTATCTTTACTGTGGTATTAATATTGTTACTGTCACAGAGTATCTTTACTGTGGTATTATTACTTTTACTGTCACAGAGCATCTTTACTGTGGTATTAATACTTTTACTGTCACAGACTATCTTTACTGTGGTATTAGTACTTTTACTGTCACAGAGTATCTTTACTGTGGTATTAATACTGTTACTGTCACAGAGTATCTTTACTGTGGTATTAGTACTTTTACTGTCTCAGAGTATCTTTACTGTGGTATTCATACTTTTACTGTCACAGAGTATCTTTACTGTGGTATTAGTACTTTTACTGTCACAGAGTATCTTTACTGTGGTATTAGTACTTTTACTGTCACAGAGTATCTTTACTGTGGTATTATTACTTTTACTGTCACAGAGTATCTTTACTGTGGTATTATTACTTTTACTGTCACATAGTATCTTTACTGTGGTATTAATACTTTTACTGTCACAGAGTATCTTTACTGTGGTATTAATACTTTTACTGTCACAGAGTATCTTTACTGTGGTATTAATACTTTCACTGTCACAGAGTATCTTTACTGTGGTATTAATACTTTTACTGTCACATAGTATCTTTACTGTGGTATTAATACTTTTACTGTCACAGAGTATCTTTACTGTGGTATTAGTACTTTTACTGTCACAGAGTATCTTTACTGTGGTATTAATATTGTTACTGTCACAGAGTATCTTTACTGTGGTATTATTACTTTTACTGTCACAGAGCATCTTTACTGTGGTATTAATACTTTTACTGTCACAGACTATCTTTACTGTGGTATTAGTACTTTTACTGTCACAGAGTATCTTTACTGTGGTATTAATACTGTTACTGTCACAGAGTATCTTTACTGTGGTATTAGTACTTTTACTGTCTCAGAGTATCTTTACTGTGGTATTCATACTTTTACTGTCACAGAGTATCTTTACTGTGGTATTAGTACTTTTACTGTCACAGAGTATCTTTACTGTGGTATTAGTACTTTTACTGTCACAGAGTATCTTTACTGTGGTATTATTACTTTTACTGTCACAGAGTATCTTTACTGTGGTATTATTACTTTTACTGTCACATAGTATCTTTACTGTGGTATTAATACTTTTACTGTCACAGAGTATCTTTACTGTGGTATTAATACTTTTACTGTCACAGAGTATCTTTACTGTGGTATTAATACTTTCACTGTCACAGAGTATCTTTACTGTGGTATTAATACTTTTACTGTCACATAGTATCTTTACTGTGGTATTAATACTTTTACTGTCACAGAGTATCTTTACTGTGGTATTAGTACTTTTACTGTCACAGAGTATCTTTACTGTGGTATTAATACTTTTACTGTCACAGAGTATCTTTACTGTGGTATTAATACTTTCACTGTCACAGAGTATCTTTACTGTGGTATTAGTACTTTTACTGTCACAGAGTATCTTTACTGTGGTATTAATACTTTTACTGTCACATAGTATCTTTACTGTGGTATTAATACTTTTACTGTCACAGAGTATCTTTACTGTGGTATTAATACTTTTACTGTCACAGAGTATCTTTACTGTGGTATTAGTACTTTTACTGTCACAGAGTATCTTTACTGTGGTATTAGTACTTTTACTGTCACAGAGTATCTTTACTGTGGTATTAGTACTGTAACTGCAGTAAAGGATGTGAATACTTCCTCCAGCGATGCTGACGTGTCTCTGTTGTCTCTGCAGCGTCTCCTCATCCTAACCTGGCTGGGAAACCGTGTCTGAAGCTCAAAATCTACGTCAAACCCACCAGTGAGTTTCTTCTTCTGTTCTTCCTCTTCCGTCTGTCGTCGTCGTGTTTGAACTTGTGTTTTTGTCCTTTTTAATTTTGGAGCTTCGGCATATAATGTTTATATTTAGAGTTTTTCTCTCTGTTGATCAAATAATCAGTCAAAAAATGTTTAATATATAAGGAACAAAAGTATTTCTACAGTTTAAATGTATTTATGATTTATAATGTAATTAATGTTTGCCTTTAGATATTGATAGTAGTTTTGTATGACTTTTTTTATAGACAGAATGGCATGTCGTAAAAGAAGTCGTAAAAAGTTGTAAAAGAGTCACAGTATAGCAAGTGGTAAAAAGGTTCGTATAAAAGTCACAGTATAGTATGTCGTAAAAAAGTCACAGTATAGTATCTTGTACAAAAAGTTGGAAAAGTCATAAGTCTAGTGTATTGTAAAAAAAAAAAAGTAATTAAAAGTCGTAGTATACTATGTCATAAAAAAGTCGTAAAAGTCATAGTATAGTATGTCATGATAAATTCATAGTATAGTATGTCTTTAAAAAGTCATAAGTATATTAGAGTAAGAAGTACAATATTAATTACATCAAAATTGAATGAATAAGGTTTTTACATGAAGCACTTTTATCGTTGATTGTATTTTCAGTGGAATAAAAGCTCCTGCTGCCTCAGGAACAACTTCTCTGTCTGCGTAACACATTCATATAAAAGTGTAAATGTCAGTTAGAAGCAGCAGCAGTGTTAAGACGCGTAGCAGTCACAGTGAAGGTGTTAAACGTTAGCACATGAACAGGCTTGAAATCCTCCGTCTCACTAACAAACCAGCTTTTGGAGGATTTGTGGAGTAAAACGCTGCTGAGCAGGGAGGAGAAGGTGTTTATGGGATGTGGAGGGGGATTATCTGCAGACGCTCTCAAGCTCTGAAACACTGACTGTGAATATCACATGCAGTATATTCTCCTACTTAAGATAAACAAAGTACTTAAAATGCATCGTCACAAAGCTGAGAATGTAGACTTTTACAGACACGTGGTTCCACAGGACAGAGACGAAGCTACAAATACATGATGATCTTATAGAATATAACATATATATATATATATATATATATATATATATATATATATATATATATATATATATATATATATACACATACATACATACATATTAAACTACCAACAGGATATAAAGGAGGTAAAAATGCAACATACACATTAATGCAGCAGTAGAATTAATCCAGAAACATTTATAATAATAATAAAACAGGGAACAATTTAATGTACATTATTTTTACTGCATAATTCTATACTTTAAATACATTTAGCTGATTATATTTACATATTTTAACTTAAGTTTTGAATGCAGGACTTTAACTTGTGGTATTAGTACTTTTTCTGCAGTAAATGATCTGAATACTTCTTCCACCGACTCCCAGAATCCCTCTGACACATGTAGCGTTTACACCAATTCTTTCACAATAAAAGCTCTTTATTGTGGAGGAAGCTAACATAAAAATAAAATAATTAACCAGCTGTATTATAATATAGATAATTTAATATCAGTTTAAGGAGATATTCAAGTTCAAGTTCTTTATTTATCATATTCACAACAATTAGATTACAGAGAAGCAGTGTTAAGTCTCAAGCTCCCAACATGCCAATTAAATGTGTAAAAAATAAAAAATAGATTCTAAACATATTATTATTTAACATAAGGAATATATATTTTATTGATATACATATATTTATATATACAGAGGTGTAAGTAAAAGTATACTGTTTATTAAACACCTCAGAATAAATATCCCTCTGTCTCTCAGATGACTCGGTGTACGAGTCTCCGGAGCCCTTCCTGACGGACGACACCACCGGCGGCTGCAGCCTCGCCCTGCCCGGCCTCCTCCTGCTGCCCGCCATGTTGCTCTTCCTCCTCCTCGCCTCCTCATAGCACCTCCTGCTCTGCTCCTCTTCTTCTTACTGTTGGACAGATCTCCGTCTTCCCTTCGCTCGGAGGAGAAAACCAATACAGCAGCAGCCTCCTTTCCCTGACCTCTGACCTTCACCTGAACGCCACTCAGCAGCTCAGCCAATCAGAGGAGGCCAAGGTCACTGGTGGGAGGAGCCTGGAGCTCTGTGATGGATGTTTCTGCTCTGACAAAGTCCCGACTCCATTGACTCCCATGTTACCGCTGATACACACGTATAATATATATTAAGGCAATAACTTCTGATTACTTTCTAGATTAATCAATTTAAAATGTAAAATCAAAGGTGACTTCTTTAAATGTCTTGTTTTGTCCAAAACCCAAAGATATTCACTTTAATATGATATAAAGAGAAAAACAGGAAATCTGCAAATAGCATTTCTAATAAATTATGCATGAACTAATAAACTTAAAGGGCCACAGCAGTCGTTTAAGACACAATGTTCGCTCCTCATCGATTACTTGTGTGCAGAACTTCAGTCACATATACAAAGCCCACTGAGACAAATGTGTAATTTGTGATATTGGGCTATATAAATACATTTGATATACTTTACATCACAATTCAACATTTACGTGTTTTAGATATTTAAAGGTACTTTTCCGGGCGGCTGGTTTCTGTTCATGTCGGTACAGAATGAAAATCCTTCAGACTGTTGAACCTTGTCGGAGATTTTTAATCCATCAAAGTAAACAGCAACTCTGCCTTCGTTTGATATTACACTTTTGATTTGAGGTATTTAACCTGCTTAATCGTGCAGCAATAATAAAGATATAAATCAATGCAGAGTTCATGTCAACTGTGATGGATTATACAATATGATCATACAAACCTGCTCATTCATTTTTATATTGTACAGAAATCAATGGCTGCCTGGAGAATTATTAAACAATACATCAAATAAATAACTTAATAAACTGTTAAGTACTTACAGAAACCCTGGAGTCCCAAAAAGGTGCACAAGATTTAAATGTATCAAATTAAAGCCCTGTCTCTATTCATAAATATAATAAATTCAACAATATAATATTATTTTATATTATTATAATCTCATGTACAAGCTTAAAAACATTATTTTATCTAAAAATAAATGTTTAGGGGTTTCATAAATTCACATAATTTAGAAGCCAAAACTTGCAAACACACTGATGTGGTCTTTTAGTGCAATATCTGACCAAATCTGGTGGTACAAAATTGACAAAATTATTATTTATGTCAGGAAATATAAAAAAAAACAATAATAATCCATCAGGGAGATGATCAGGTAAAAAATATCAGTGATTGTAGCTGTTCAGATAACAGATTTAAATCAGACTTCTCTTTTCAGGTAATGAGTGAAAGAAATATTTGAAACACAGTTTTGTGCCAAATATTTACTTTCAACATGGCGGTCAGTGGAGTCCAGCTTCAGTTTGCTTCTCTGGAGAAATGAACACATCCAGCTGATCATCATCTTTGGCTTTTCAAAGCAGCTCTGGACTAAAACATCAGCAGCAGAAAGAAACGAACAGACTTCAGTCAGAGCAGCGTTCACCAGCAGCTCTCTGTTCTGCTGCCGCCTTCGTCAGTTTTAAATCTTTTCACTGATGACAGTCACAGAAACCAGCCACAGCTGCCAAACACACAGCAGGTCCTGTAGCAAAAGTTAACATATGAACTTCAACCCTTCATAAAGGATGAATGCACCTCGCTGGGCTCATTGGTCACGTTTTCTACCAATTTAGCGTACAACTGCTGGTAAGACACGTCTAACAAAGTTTGAGATCTGACTGACAAACCCTCAAAATATTGTTAACTTACGAGCTAACGTAGCTTCACAGACCGAGGGGAGGAGCTAACGTAGCTTCACAGACCGAGGGGAGGAGCTAACGTAGCTTCACAGACCGAGGGGAGGAGCTAACGTAGCTTTACAGACCGATGAGATTAGCTAACGTAGCTTCATAGACCGATGAGATTAGCTAACGTAGCTTTACAGACCGATGAGATTAGCTAATGTAGCTTTACAGACCGATGAGATTAGCTAACGTAGCTTTACAGACCGATCAGATTAGCTAACGTAGCTTTACAGACCGATGACATTAGCTAACGTAGCGTCACAGACCGATGACATTAGCTAACGTAGCTTCACAGACCGATGACATTAGCTAACGTAGTTTTACAGACCGATGACATTAGCTAACGTAGCTTCACAGACCGATGACATTAGCTAATGTAGCTTCACAGACTGACGGGATTAGCTAACGTAGTTTTACAGACCTCCGAGATGAGCTAACCTAGCTTTAAAGACCTAGGCGAAGAGCTAATGTAGCTTCACAGAATCAAAATCAGAAATCCTTTATTTGTCCCACAGCAGGGACATTTTCAGAGCGATGGGACGAGCTAACGTAGCTTCACATACCAACTCAATATTCTAATACATTTTATAAAACAATATACATACATAAATGATTACATGTTCACCCCGAATCCGAACGATCATATACATTTACTAATAATTTTGAACATTGTGGCTCATTTCTGTGACTAATCGTGATCAGTGATGAATATAAAACAGATGAGACTGTCGTCTCTCATTCATTATGTCTCTCGCCCACCTTCAGCAGCAGACGGCCTTTTATTTCTGTAAATCTGCCAAAGACTATTGTTAAACTTTTCTATTACTGGGTGAAGTCATACAGCAGCTACAGGGGTCATTGTGACCCCGCCCACTTCTGCCATAAGGGGGCGGGGTTATATCAGGGGGAGGAGTCACGCCCATTTTTCTTTTCTAAATCGTGTCGTTTTGTGGTAAAAATAAAAACGAATGTTAAGCGCAAAACTAAAATGAACCAATCAAAAATGGCCTTTTTCCCACTGGTGCTGAATTTTTAGTGACTGACTTGTTTTATGGGAAACAGCAACACCGTGTGGTCGAGAGGACGGGTTTTCTTTTCTCTTCATCTCTTCATACAATCCCTCCATCTCCACTGATGGAGGACGAGCGTGTCCTTGTGTGTGTGGACGAGCAGGGGCATGCTGGGAAATGCAGTATATATATAACGAACGCACTGTGATGGAGGACGGATGGAAAACAAACTGACTTCGTTTCTTCGTTTGGTACAAAAAAAAGCTTAAATTCAAGTTTTTATTTTATGTTTGTGCCATTTTTCAGTTTTTAAAAAACGCAGTAGAAAATTCATATGAGATATGAATTTCATGAAGGAATCAGCCTGATGTTTGTTGTTGTTGTTGTTGCAGTTGATGTGTTTCCTCTATGTTCCTGCTTGCATCACAATGCATTCTGGTCTTTGTAGTCCTGTGCTTTCTGGTTCCGTTGATGAATAAGGTTTTGGTGGGTTTTTTACAGTTCATCCTCTTTTTTTTGGTTGATTTTCATGTGGATGGAATCCGTTTTTTCGTGGCGTAAGAAATGTTAAAGAAGCTGGAAGAAAGAAAAACTACAGAAACAAAGTTCTGATGGTTTTGTGAGTGGCAGTGAGACCTCCCTGCCATCTCTGGTTTACAGGTGTCTGAGAAGAAAATGTTTTTCTACATCCAAATGTCTGCATATTCTATTCTCTGAAAGACAAAAAAATCTGTTTTTGTATATTTTCTTATTGGATGCTTATAAAGTAATGTTAAAGAATGCATTTATCTGATTGGCTAAAGAGCTAACGAGGGGTCAGAGGTCATCGGGCCTCTTCAGGACATTTCTTTTCTGCGCTGCATGAGCAGAAAAAATAAAAATACATTTACTGAGTTTACTTTGAAGATGATTTCAGAGAGAAAATGTTAAGAAGTGTATGAATCTGTGTTTGATAAATTCACCAATAAAACAATGTTCCACTTAAAATTATTTTTCTACTTTGTCCACTTTGTTCCTACAGAGACGGAAAGACGCATCTGTATCCAAAATAAATTCATATGGTCTTAACATTATGTTTAAAACGTCAGGTCTCAAAACATTTCTAAACTAACTAAACAATATACACAACATAACATTTAAAATTTCAAAAATATTTTTTTATAATTAAACAATATACTTCATATTTAAAAAACATGTATAAAATGTTGGGTTTGAAAGCTTTATTAAACTAATTAAACAATATACTTAACATTATTTTTAAATGGCCATTAAAAACATTTTAATATAAGCCTACTAAATATAATTTAACATTGTGCAGTTTGTACATAAAAATCTAAATCTGTAAAGTAACTACAGTTGGTGAAGTTTTCCTTTTACTGTAATACATCAAAATTAGACAGTAGACTGTGTGTGTGTGTGTGTGTGTGTGTGTGTGTGTGTGTGTGTGTGTGAGTGTGTGTGTGTACCCTGATCTCCTGCAGTTGTCTTCATCAGCGCTGCAGACAAACAAACAGAAGAAGAAGATGGCAGCTGTCCAGCCCTCACCAGTTTCACCATATTGTCATTATTATCTCATAATGAGATCAGCTGGCGTTTCTTCTTCTTCTGTTTTCTGGAGAGCTGCTGTTCGGTTGGAGGTCAGTTATGTCTGGCAGAATGCCCGGACAGCGTGCTCCATCAGAGAAGAGGACAGCCACAGTGGTGGACAGTAACCGTGTAGTTTTGAGGTGTTTTTATTCCCATGATTTGCTACTTTCTTGATATTTAGTCAAAGCTTCCAAAGTAATATGAATAAAATTACATAAATATTTCATTTGTTGTGGAAATAAATAGGGTGGGAAATGCAAAGGGAAAATTACATAATAAATACATATATGTATTTAAAAATAAATACATACAAATATGTATATAGTAAATAAAATAAAAATAATAATAATCATAATTAATGGGAAAATTAAAGAGGAAAGTAAATGAAAAAGGCAAATAAAACAAATGTAAATGAATAACTGAGAAATTTTAAAAATGTGGCACTCATATCTATGGATAGAATATATCTATATCTGTATACATGTATATCTGTATACATCTATATCTGTATACATCTATATCTATACATCTATATCTGTATACATCTATATCTATACATCTATATTTGTATACATCTATATCTGTATACATCTATATCTATACATCTATATCTGTATACATCTGTATCTGTATACACCTATATCTATACATCTATATCTGTATACATCTGTATCTTTATACATCTATATCTGTATACATCTGTATCTGTATACATCTATATCTGTATACATCTATATCTTTATACACCTATATCTGTATACATCTATATCTGTATACACCTATATCTATACATCTATATCTGTATACATCTGTATCTTTATACATCTATATCTGTATACATCTATATCTGTATACATCTATATCTGTATACATCTGTATCTTTATACATCTATATCTGTATACATCTATATCTGTATACATCTATATCTGTATACATCTATATCTTTATACATCTATATCTGTATACATCTATATCTGTATACATCTATATCTTTATACATCTATATCTGTATACATCTATATCTGTATACATCTGTATCTGTATACATCTATATCTGTATACATCTATATCTGTATACATCTATATCTGTATACATCTATATCTTTATATCTGTATACATCTATATCTGTATACACCTATATCTATACATCTATATCTGTATACATCTGTATCTGTATACATCTATATCTGTATACATCTATATCTTTATACATCTATATCTGTATACATCTATATCTGTATACATCTATATCTTTATACATCTATATCTGTATACATCTATATCTGTATACATCTATATCTTTATACATCTATATCTGTATACATCTATATCTGTATACATCTATATCTGTATACATCTATATCTGTATACATCTATATCTGTATACATCTATATCTTATACATCTATATCTGTATACATCTATATCTGTATACATCTATATCTGTATACATCTATATCTGTATACATCTATATCTGTATACATCTATATCTTTATACATCTATATCTGTATACATCTATATCTGTATACATCTATATCTTATACATCTATATCTGTATACATCTATATCTGTATACATCTATATCTGTATACATCTATATCTGTATACATCTATATCTGTATACATCTATATCTGTATACATCTATATCTGTATACATCTATATCTGTATACATCTATATCTTTATACATCTATATCTGTATACATCTATATCTGTATACATCTATATCTGTATACATCTATATCTGTATACATCTATATCTTTATACATCTATATCTGTATACATCTATATCTGTATACATCTATATCTGTATACATCTGTATCTGTATACATCTATATCTGTATACATCTATATCTGTATACATCTGTATCTTTATACATCTATATCTGTATACATCTATATCTGTATACATCTATATCTGTATACATCTATATCTGTATACATCTATATCTGTATACATCTATATCTGTATACATCTATATCTGTATACATCTGTATCTGTATACATCTATATCTGTATACATCTATATCTGTATACATCTATATCTGTATACATCTATATCTGTATACATCTATATCTGTATACATCTATATCTGTATACATCTATATCTGTATACATCTATATCTGTATACATCTATATCTGTATACATCTATATCTGTATACATCTATATCTGTATACATCTATATCTGTATACATCTATATCTGTATACATCTATATCTTTATACATCTATATCTATACATCTATATCTGTATACATCTGTATCTGTATACATCTGTATCTGTATACATCTATATCTGTATACATCTATATCTGTATACATCTGTATCTTTATACATCTATATCTGTATACATCTATATCTGTATACATCTATATCTGTATACATCTATATCTGTATACATCTATATCTGTATACATCTGTATCTTTATACATCTATATCTGTATACATCTATATCTGTATACATCTGTATCTGTATACATCTACATCTTTATACACACTCTACAAAGAGACACACAGACACACACACACACACACACACAGACACACTCGCACAAACACACACACACACACACACACAGACACACTCGCACAAACACACACACACAGACACACTCGCACACACACACACACACTCGCACACACACACACACACACACACACACACACCACACACACACACACACACACACACACACACACACACACACACACACACTCTACAAAGAGACACAAATTGTCCTCAAGGAGACACACTGACACCTGCTGGCCTGCTCGGATCAGCACAACCTGTTATGTCCTGAAGTATACAAGTAAACACAAAAAACTATAATATATATAAATAGAATATAAAATATAATGTACAGCATTTTCAAAATAGATTAACTCGATAAGATAGATTACTTTTTGTTTAAATATGTATTACATGTAGTAACACAAAGTATATGAAAGCTGACAATATAAAAAGGTAATAGTATATATTGTATATTTTCATCCTACTGTTCATGTTTTATTCGATTCATTTTCTTTACATTTTTAATTGCTTTATTTTAAAAAAGGTTTTATTATTTTAGCTTTTTATTATTTACATTTTTTATTCCCATTTTTATTAAAATCTCTTATTCTTGTTTCTTGGTGGCTGTAGGATTTTTTGTTTCTTTATAGCTGCTGCTGCTGCTGCACAGAAATCTCCCTCTGGATAAATAAACTTTATCTTATTTAAATATCTGACGTCGGTCGTGTGTTCTGGATGAATCGTACAATAATATAATTGAAGATCTTTCGTTAAAAACTTTAAATTAGGCAGAAATATTTTAACAAAGTTTGTTTTGTTAATCAGAATTTGGCTGTTTGTCTTGTTGATGTGGGAACTGTATGATGTATAATATGTTGCATAGAGAAATGTAAATTAATCTTAAATTATACTTTAAATTTAGTCTGTTTGTGTCTTTGGTGCGTCATCAATACTTGTTATTAGTTTCAGTCAGCCGTTGTCTTTACAATATAATTATACAATAGTTTCACTACAGACAGAGACGAGCGAGTTATTAGACTCTTAATCATCAGTCAAGTCCGGACACGTTACAGATCTTCACTTCCGTTTCTTCAGTTTCACTCCAGCTGCAGGTGATCACGTGTTGGACAGTTGGAGAGGTGTCACCAAAACAAAGTCTGTGAGAAGAAGAAGAACTTCAGCGGTGGTGAAATTGAGATATTGTTAAATAAACTTAAATAAAGTAAATATGTTATTTTTAAAAATCCAAAAGCATCAAAGAGCAAAAGCTCAGGTTTTCAAAGTCTTGAACTTCAAATTAGTTTCCTTCCACAGATGGGAACCAGGGAATGCTGATAACTAAAAGGGAGATTCAGGGGCGGACGACGACGGCACCAGGTGAGCTGCTCATGTACTCCGGGGAGCGCTGGCTCCCGTGGCTGGACATGCTTCAACAACTGATTCACCAGCACAAGACCATCTGAGACAAGACTGTGTTAGACAACAGAGGCAAGACTAAATGAATTCTAAACGAAAACGAATGAAGAGAAAATAAACAACATGATATCGGCTCTGAAACCTCTGAAGGAAGCCACGAACACGATGGAACAAGAAGGATTCGAGACCATTTCGGCCATCCTGCCACTGCTGAAGAAGCTCATGGACAAACTCACAGAACAGAGACAGAATGATGTTGCCAGGAAAAAGAGGAATTTGGTGACGTCAACTACCACAGACTGGCCGTCTTCACATTCCTCGACCCGAGATTCAAAAACCAGCTGGGAGAACGAAACAGAAAACATGCGAGGTCTAAGATAATGAAGGCTCTCACTGCAGGCCACGCCTCCTCTGCTCGTGAACTACAAGTCGTACTGGACAGATACATGGCCTACAAACCTACTGTAGAGACGTCAAACCCTCTGTCCTGGTGGAGGCACACAGGAAACGGGAAGCAGTTTGGCGAGCTTAGCAAGCTAGCTCTGAAGAGCCTCGGGGTCGTCTCCACTGCTGTGCCCTTGGAGAGAGCTTTCTCCCGTGCAGGTGATCAGTTCTGAAACCTCAACATGATCCTGTTCCTCCACAGCAACTCGTCCACAATATCTTAGATACAGATCTACTGTACATCGTACACATTGTACACACGCTGGCACGTTTACAAACAAGCTTCCGTGTAGGAAACCTAATGCAAATGAACTGAAAAACACATCGCATAATAAAACTAGAGAACTCTCAGAGCTCCACAATCCTCTGGACCTGTTATACATTAAGACGTGAGGTGGATCTGCTCACTTACATGGCTGCACGATATATCATACTTTTATGATTTTGGAAGCGTGAATGTCGTCCGTCACCACCACTAAGCTGAAGACTCATGTTCGGCCTGATGACGTTTAGTCTCATTTAGCCACGTGCTAGCAACCAGATGTTTTAAGACCGAGGCTTCAAAAAAGTCATAAATTGGGGATTTGTCGTAGGACAAAACGTTACAATCTCTTCAGCTTGTGTTAACCACAGACCTCATTTCAGTCTTCTAACCAAAAACACGTCGACTTTGAGACGAGGGAAACGGAAGTGCTAAAACGTTGGTTGACTCATTTCCAGGTTTTAGGACTCAATCCTGCACCAGTCCATCGTTTCAACATCGCAATGTGCACATGCGTGATAGTCACATAACAGGACGCGCAATATCGGCAAATCCACTCAAATGCGTCACGTCACAACTATTCAGACAGGAGGACTGCCCGATTCACGATAAACCGAATATTTCACACGCGTCTATTCATTTCTGTCAGTGTGTCTCAATAATACACGACTGATGTCAACCAAAAAATGTACGATCCATTTTTGCTTCGTTCGGCGCGGCTGCCGCAGCGTTTCATTGATGTTGCATGGCAGCTCGTCGCCACGCCCTGGTGTGATTTTGGCATTCGAGATCGCTGCGCTCGCTCTCCTTGCCGGGATGCACGGGGCTATTCTTATTTTATTACATTGATTTATTAGATTGTTGCAGTTTATCTGTTTGTTTTTGTTTCATCTGAGAGATATTGTTCTTTAAAGTGTTTAAAGATGTTTTCCTGATTTTGTTAAAGCTCCAAAAACTGTGATTTTAACAAACGCTCGCAGTGAATAAATCCTATTTTTTTATTAAATACATTTTATTATAAGTACTTTTTTACTATCGTCTTCTTTCACCGAGTTTTGTATTTCTGGCGTTTCAGTCGATCTTTGAATCATCCAGAAAACCTTTTAACAGATTTATTATTTTATTTCTCTGAATTGTTTTATGGACATTTTGTTTATAATTTTTGTAATAAATACTGCATCATCTCTCATGTGTCTTAGATGTTTCTTTTATATTTTAGGTCATAAAAAGTCTTAAGATTTGTTTTCTTTTTTATTCATTATGACCGATTTAAACTGTACTTTACAAATATAATATAATATAATATAATGAGACATCTTCGGGTGCACTTGTTGACTTATGTCATGTCTTCTGATTAAGATCTTTTCTCTTAAAATGTTTTGAAAAAGTAAAAAATATAAAAACACTTTATTGTCTTTATGGTCACTTATAACAAAAAGCACGTAATGAAGCCTGGATGTGAATATTTGGCATATTTTATATAACTATTAAAATAGTTGCTGATTCATTTTCTTTTGATCTGTTGCAGTTTTAATGTTTTATACTTGTGGAACTAAAATCTTGTTAATATTCAGACTGAGTGCAGTTGTGTGTGTGGAGCAGCAGCGCGTCCTGCAGCCAGCAGGGGGCGCCACCACAGCACAATCTGAACACTGATCTCAAAGATTCATTATCATCCTTTTAGACCTTTTGTTAGCGTCTTTATTCTCACTGATTATTTTATATATTTCTGCTATTTTAACTACTTTTTCTGCTTCAAACCTCCGAACTGACGCGTGGATGGATTACTGAATGGGTCTACCACAAAGTGTCACAAAATGTTGCAAGACCACCACAAAGAGACACTAAATGACCAATAACATGCATAAAGAGTACAAAAGGACCATATATATATATATATATATATATATATATATATATATATATATATATATATATATATATATATATATACATATTAGAATTAGTAAGTATAAAAAAATAAAACGTAAGTACTAAAAGTAAAAGTAAGATTAGAGGAAGTAAGACTAGAGTACTGCCTTTGAATCCTTTGAACATGACTTTAATCACCTCATTTTAGAAAACATTTACAAACAAATATATGTATTTATAGCTGAGACCTTAACCTTTCATTTGCTGCTGGTTAGAATATATAAGATAAAGATAAAAGTGTTGCCCCCTATAATATTCTACCTGCAGCAGATTTATAAAAACAAAGTTTGATGTATTTAGTTGCAGCTCGTGCGGGTCGTGACGGAGGAGGAGACGCCGGAAAACACGACTCCTGCAGCGGAGGGGGGCGGGGAGAGGCGAGCCCTGGCTCCTGCAGGTCCCTGGGGTGTAGCTTCCTGGGACCATCCCTCCCACCGGGTCTGTCGGGGTCTCTCATTATTAATGTGGGTCTCCATGGAAACAACGTCACGACACGCAGAGAGGGACGCGGGACGCTCGGTATAAAACAGGCAGCGAGGCGGAGACACGGACACTGAAGCTGCAGAGCTCCGTGCTGACAGAGAGACCACCGGACCCCCGCCGACACTAACCCGGATCACCGACATCAGTCGTCCGCTGCCTGCACGAGACATCACCTCCACACCTTCAACAGGTGAGAGAGAGAAAACTGCTTTTAACTCCTTATTTTATTATAATAAAGTGAGTTTTTATGAAGACAGAATCTCTTATTTGTGGGAAAACTGGGTTGACTGTGTAACGTAGTGCAGATTTAATTTTTGCAAATGTATTATAGAGAAAATATGATATTTTGTGTTTGATGCTGAATATCAATACACAAAATATCGGCCTCTAAAAACATCATCATCATATTCAGATTGAAATCTTTGACTTGAATTTGATCCTTCAGAACAAACAAAGTCCTTCACTTAAAATCAATAAACTATATTATTTAATTCAAACACTAAAGGAAGCAGATTATGTGTTAAATGTGACGTTGACCTTTCTGTGGAAGACGTGGAACACAACATCAGTTATTATAGTTTATTTGTTTGAAACTACTTGATTTTAAATGTTTAAACGTGTGTTTCTGTCTGTCTGCAGGGATTCAAGTCGAAGCCTCGCGATGAAACAAAGAACGACTTCCTGCCAGATCAGTGACGGTGAGTTTGTACAATTACAAGAATTTAACAAATTCAGACATTATAAACGCTTTACATTTCTTATTTACATTTGCAGTTACACAAGTGAAAAATATAATTTTTAGATTCATTCTTTGATGGATTTATAATAAAAGTTACAAAATGGTCAAATTATCGAACATTATGACCCGTTTGGTATTTTTGATCATAAATCGTACACAGGGCAAAATTATCGTACAAATACGATAATGATCGTACATCCCGCCGCTGCCTTCCTCCTCCACCTGGTTTTCATGACTCCAGCTGACTCCTCCTCTCGCCCCTCAGGTCCTCGTCCCCGGGTCTTCCGCCAGGTCTCCACCAACAGTCGGGAGCGTTGCCGTCAGCAGAACGTTAACGGTGCGTTCACCGAGCTGCGGCGCCTCATCCCCACACACCCCCCCGACAGGAAGCTCAGCAAGAACGAGATCCTGCGCCTCGCCCTCAGGTACATCACCTTCCTGGACCAGATTGCGACGGAGCAGGAGGACCTCAGGGGGGGCCCCTGGGGCCGGGCGGGGAGCGTGGACAGCGAGCTGCAGGGGACGCCGTCACCAAACTCCAGCTATGGGAGTTCAGTGGACGGAGACTCGGACGGTCTGACGGAGGAGCAGGACTGTGGAGGTCTTCTGCAGTACCTCCACCCATGGATGGATTTATGAATGGGCCTCCTGGGCCCAGGGGTCCAACGTGTTAGGGGCCCCCCTGGCCTTCACCTGCAAAATGTTACTCAAACAGAGACACGCACCAACCAGGAAGAGACTCAAAGAGACACAAAACGAATACAAAGATGCAACACGACTGAAAATAGATGCAAAATGACTAAAATGAAACTCTTTGAGACTCTTGGAGCCTGTGTGTCCTGCTCCTATGTGGGACAGGTGTCTTACATGTCTGTGTCCAGGGGCCCATTGTCTCATGATACGCCCGTGGACAGACGGCTCCAGGACAGACAGCTCCAGGACAGTCCAGTCACACTGGAGACCAGCAGGTGGTGAAATAAAGATCATGAAGTAATCATTTAAAACAGTGGAACAGTCCTTTAAAAATACATATTGTTGTATTGGACTGAGAGTTCATGTGATATTCACATTTATTAGTGTTATTAATTAATTAGTATTAGACATGTTGGATTGTGTGATGATGTGATGTGTTTTATATTCTGTCAGAGAAGAAGAGAAGACATGTGATGTGTTTTATATTCTGCCAGAGAAGAAGACATGTGATGTGTTTTATATTCTGTCAGAGAAGAAGAGAAGACATGTGATGTGTTTTATATTCTGCCAGAGAAGAAGACATGTGATGTGTTTTATATTCTGTCAGAGAAGAAGAGAAGACATGTGATGTGTTTTATATTCTGCCAGAGAAGAAGACATGTGATGTGTTTTATATTCTGCCAGAGAAGAAGACATGTGATGTGTTTTATATTCTGTCAGAGAAGAAGACATGTGATGTGTTTTATATTCTGCCAGAGAAGAAGACATGTGATGTGTTTTATATTCTGCCAGAGAAGAAGAGAAGACATGTGATGTGTTTTATATTCTGTCAGAGAAGAAGACATGTGATGTGTTTTATATTCTGTCAGAGAAGAAGAGAAGACATGTGATGTGTTTTATATTCTGCCAGAGAAGAAGACATGTGATGTGTTTTATATTCTGCCAGAGAAGAAGAGAAGACATGTGATGTGTTTTATATTCTGTCAGAGAAGAAGACATGTGATGTGTTTTATATTCTGCCAGAGAAGAAGAGAAGACATGTGATGTGTTTTATATTCTGTCAGAGAAGAAGACATGTGATGTGTTTTATATTCTGCCAGAGAAGAAGAGAAGACATGTGATGTGTTTTATATTCTGTCAGAGAAGAAGACATGTGATGTGTTTTATATTCTGCCAGAGAAGAAGACATGTGATGTGTTTTATATTCTGCCAGAGAAGAAGACATGTGATGTGTTTTATATTCTGCCAGAGAAGAAGAGAAGACATGTGATGTGTTTTATATTCTGTCAGAGAAGAAGACATGTGATGTGTTTTATATTCTGCCAGAGAAGAAGACATGTGATGTGTTTTATATTCTGCCAGAGAAGAAGAAGTTATGCTGTCTCAGCAGAAGAATCAGTAACCAGATTGAGTTTCTTTTAATGTGAAAGGAACTTTGGTGCTTTTATTGTTTTAACTCTTGTTAAAAATGTGTTGTTTATTTTCATCTGTGATGCAAAATGTTTCTGTAAGAACACAGATCAATAAATATTGAAGTAATTCTACACAAAGTTATTTATTGTTTTAATATGAATCTGTTATCAATGATGTTGTTTAATGATTCAACCTTTATTTAAAATAAGAAATATTTATTTTTATATATATATATATATATATATATATATATATATACACATATATATATATATACACATATATATATACACACACATATATATATATATATATATATATATATATATATATATATATATATATAATATAGAGGCCTCATTTATATTCTAAGTAAAAAGTATTGTTGTTGTTATTATTAAATTAATTAGTAAAACAATTAAAACCTTAAGAATAAATCAAATGTAAAGCAAACCAACTAAAACAAGAACCTCTGGAAGAGAAATATGATGAAATTAAAAATTTAAATTTAAATGGCCCATTGATTCTCATTGATTTATTTTAACTTAATTTATGGTCAGTTGTCTTATAAAGAGCTGCAACGATGAGTCGACCAACAGAAAAATATCAGAGAAACAAGCTGAGCAAACGTTAGCGGCAGCCGAACAGTGCCCAGGAGAAACACTGATGATTAACCTTTGAATCAGAGAGAGGAGAACTCCCATGATGCACTGCTGCTGCACTACCCCACCAAACTCCCATGATGCACCACTGTTGCACCACCACACCTGCACCTGTGGCCTGAATTAATTTTTTTATTTTCCTGTGAGAGACATCAGAGTGTGTTCTCCCACAGTCCAGTCTGTCAGGATGAACACTGACAGGAGGGTGATGAGGTCAGGAGGGGGCGGGGCCTGTCACTGTAACAAGCCAATGATGAGTGGGCGAGAACTGATAAACATCTCAGCCAATCAGACGCCCCCGAGAGAGACAACAACAGTAACAGGTCCCAGAGGAGAGAAGGGGCGTGTTTCAATTAGTGTGAGTGTGTGTGTGTGTGTGTGTGTGTGTGTGTGTGTGTGTGTGTGTGTGTGTGTGTGTGTGAGATGATGCTTCAGCCTCAGTTCCCACCTCTTGTCTCTTTCAGCAGCTCTTCATTGTCCCAGTTTATCTGACCTGGTGCAGATCAGCAGAGGTGGAAAGCAACTAAGTACATTTACTTAAATATTTCTATTTTCTGCTACTTTATACTTCCAATCCACTAAATGTATCCGCATTTAGTTACTTTTCAGATCACAGATTTTCCTCCCTGTGTATCTCAAGATGTGTTGAATGTTTGTGATAAACTGAAGGATGAAGTGAGACGATCCTCCTTCAGCTGAACAAAGTCTTAAAAAAGTCTCTGGGATCAGCTGCAAAAAGGAAACAGAATATGATGCATTGTGTAGAATAAACTACCCAGGTGTAAATAAAGCAGGTAAAGACATCTGCAGCAGGAACATGTAACACACACATTAATGTAACAGGAACATGTAACACACACATTAATGTAACAGGAACATGTAACACACACATTAATGTAACAGGAACATGTAACACACACATTAATGTAACAGGAACATGTAACACACACATTAATGCAGCAGGAACATGTAACACACACATTAATGTAACAGGAACATGTAACACACACATTAATGTAACAGGAACATGTAACACACACATTACTGTAACAGGAACATGTAACACACACATTAATGTAACAGGAACATGTAACACACACATTACTGTAACAGGAACATGTAACACACACATTAATGTAACACACACATTAATGTAACAGGAACATGTAACACACACATTAATGTAACAGGAACATGTAACACACACATTAATGTAACAGGAACATGTAACACACACATTACTGTAACAGGAACATGTAACACACACATTAATGTAACAGGAACATGTAACACACACATTAATGCAACAGGAACATGTAACACACATTAATGTAACAGGAACATGTAACACACACATTAATGCAACAGGAACATGTAACACACACATTAATGTAACACACACATTAATGTAACAGGAACATGTAACACACACATTAATGTAACACACACATTAATGTAACAGGAACATGTAACACACACATTAATGTAACAGGAACATGTAACACACACATTAATGTAACAGGAACATGTAACACACACATTAATGTAACAGGAACATGTAACACACACATTAATGTAACAGGAACATGTAACACACACTTTAATGTAACACACACATTAATGTAACAGGAACATGTAACACACACATTATTACTACACAATCAGTATTTTTACTTTAAGTACTTTAACTACATTTACCGTACAATAAGTACTTTACTTTAAGTACTTTAACTACATTTACTACACAATCATTACTTTACTTTAAGTACTTTAACTACATTTACTACACAATCATTACTTTACTTTAAGTACTTTAACTACATTTACTACACAATCAGTACTTTTACTTTAAGTACTTTAACTACATTTAATACACAATCAGTACTTTACTTTAAGTACTTTAAATACATTTACTACACAATCAGTACTTTTACTTTAAGTACTTTAAATACATTTACTACACAATCAGTACTTTTACTTTAAGTACTTTAAATACATTTACTGCACAATCAGTACTTTTACTTTAAGTACTTTAACTACATTTACTACACAATCAGTACTTTTACTTTAAGTACTTTAACTACATGTTACTACACAATCAGTACTTTTACTTTAAGTACTTTAAATACATTTACTACACGATCAGTACTTTTACTTTAAGTACTTAGAACTACATTTAATACACAATCAGTACTTTACTTTAAGTACTTTAACTACATTTAATACACAATCAGTACTTTTACTTTAAGTACTTTAAATACATTTACTACACGATCAGTACTTTTACTTTAAGTACTTTAACTACATTTAATACACAATCAGTACTTTTACTTTAAGTACTTTAACTACATTTAATACACAATCAGTACTTTACTTTAAGTACTTTAAATACATTTACTACACAATCAGTACTTTTACTTTAAGTACTTTAAATACATTTACTACACAATCAGTACTTTTACTTTAAGTACTTTAACTACATTTACTACACGATCAGTACTTTTACTTTAAGTACTTTAACTACATTTACTACACAATCAGTACTTTTACTTTAAGTACTTTAAATACATTTACTACACAATCAGTACTTTTACTTTAAGTACTTTAACTACATTTACTACACAATCAGTACTTTTACTTTAAGTACTTTAACTACATTTACTACACAATCAGTACTTTTACTTTAAGTACTTTAACTACATTTACTACACAATCAGTACTTTTACTTTAAGTACTTTAAATACATTTACTACACAATCAGTACTTTTACTTTAAGTACTTTAACTACATTTACTGCACAATCAGTACTTTTACTTTAAGTACTTTAACTACATTTACTACACAATCAGTACTTTTACTTTAAGTACTTTAAATACATTTACTACACGATCAGTACTTTTATAGCCCCCTGGTGGTTGGCTGCAGTACAGGTCATAAAGTCCACCTCCTCCATGTTAGCTGATGGGACTAAAAAGTAAAAATATGTCAAACACATTTTTATTTTGTCGCAATAGTTGTTTTGTCTTTCTAACCAGACAGCTGCAGTCGTGTTATGTTGCGCTAGGTTTGTACTTAACTTAATAAACAAACTTTAAAACGTGCATGAAGCTGTTCTTCTCTCTGTACTGAGCAGACTGCAGCTACAGTGACTCACGATCACCTCTAGAGGAACACGTGGTATTACAGACAGGACGGAGCGCAGCTAGCTGTTAGCATGCTAACTTCAGGAGATATCTCAGCAGCACGACACAGAGACGTGTTTAACGTCAACACTGTTAGCTCTTCACACTCTGTTGAGAAAGTTAATTGTTTTAAGTTTACATTTTGGCCACTTTGCTTCTTCAAGTACATTTTGTTGAAGTAAGACTTTGAATGCTGGACTTTTACTTGTAGAGGAGTATTTTCACAGTGTGGTAGTCGTACTGCAGTAAAGGCTCTGAATACTTCTTGTTCTCTGTATGTTATCAGTCAGCAGAAATGTTTCTCACATCAGATAAACGGAGACAATAAAGAACCGCTGGCTGTGGAAGAGACAAGAGGTGGGAACTGAGGCTGAAGCATCATCTCACACACACACACACACACACACACACACACACACACACACACACACACACACACACACACTCACACTAATTGAAACACGCCCCTTCTCTCCTCTGGGACCTGTTACTGTTGTTGTCTCTCTCGGGGGCGTCTGATTGGCTGAGATATTTATCAGTCCTCGCCCACTCATCATTGGCTTGTTACAGTGACAGGCCCCGCCCCCTCCTGACCTCATCACCCTCCTGTCAGTGTTCATCCTGACAGACTGGACTGTGGGAGAACACACTCTGATGTCTCTCACAGGAAAATTCTAAATTATTATTATTAATATTATTTGGTTTGCTTGAGTTTTGTGTCTCTTGGATATTTTCAGTTCTTTTTTTATTAATTAAACTTGTACAAAACAAATAAAGTGTTTAAAATAATATATAATATAATGAACTAATAAGGGATGATGTATTATTAAACTACCCACCTTGTCAGCGGCAACATTGAAGTGATGAACACATTAATGCATAAATAATTCTAATATAATATAATATTCTGCTTTCTTTTGATGTGTTACATATATATTTAGATGTTAATACTTTTGTACTTTAACTTAATGTAGAGCTTTTACTTGTGTGATAGTATTTCTACACTGTGGTATTAATACTTTTACTTTGACTGAAGCTGATCGTTGACCTGCTTTCATTTATAATCAATAATCTGCATCTGAGGCAACATGCTGATTCAGTTTGGAAGCATTTAACAGTAGAAATGGCGCCACCTGCTGGTCAAACTATGTTAGTGCAAATATACAGACGGAGAGTTTTATAGAGAGAAGTTATTAAATACTAATTTAGGTGAAAGAAAGATTATGTTTAAAGTTTTTATTTGCCTTTAGCGTTTTTGTTCCGTGTGGAAGTATTTAATCCAGGTGCCTCATTTTAAAAAAAGTTGCTCTAATTTCCTTAGAAGATAAAATATACGTCAAAAAATTGCAATATAAATATAAAATATAAAATATAAAATATTATTTTCTCCTTTACTGAACTTTTTTTTTTTTTTTACATAACTATATTACAAAGCACAATTTGGATATAAAAAAATACATTATGGTTTTAATTCTTTCTCATTTGATGAATATTAGAAACAAATAAAAAAAACAAAATATATTATAAAACCTGCTGTGACTCTCCCTCAATCATTTTTTAACTAAAGTCTAAATCTCTAAAAGTAACGGAAGTTATCAGTAAGCGAGAGAAACGTACAGTATTCCCTAAAAATAAAGTGGAGTGCAAGTAAGAAGTAGCAGAAAATGCACAAGTACCTCACATTTGTATTTAAGTACAGTACTGAACTTCAACTCTTTAAATCAGGACAAAGACAAGTTTAGATTTTCTGGTTTATTAAAACTCAATAAAACATTCACCCTTTCCTCCGACTCCCCCCACCCTCCATCAGTCCCAAACCCCTCCCTCCCCGGCATCCCACCCCCCGTCAAATTAGATAAAAGCCTCTAAAAGTTGAGTCGTTGCTTCGTCGAGCTTCAAGCTGCGAGTTCGAAAAGAAACAAACAGTGAAAAACATAAACAGACAATTCATTCGCACTTTGAGCTCGTTCACACTTGACTGTAAAATCTCGTTTCGACAGAAAGTAAAAGATTAAGAACGCGAATAATCGACAGCTGATATTTATGTTCGTCAACAGCGTCTGAAAAGTGAAGCCAACGCAGAAGAGCCTTAAACTTGTATTCTCTGTGACCTCCAGCAGGGGGAGACTCCTCTGGTTCTATAGAAGTCTATGAGAAAATGTTTCTCTCTTGATTTATTACCTCAGTAAATATTTTACTAATACATTTATGTCTCAATCTGTAGTTTCAAGTCTTCTTCAATACAGCATGATGTTCATTTAGTAACTTACGTTCCGTTTAGAGTAAAATAGACGATAAAGTAGCGTCTGCTATAGGGCGGGGCTACCTTGTGATTGACAGGTCGCTACCACCGCGGTGTTCGGTTGTACGCAAACACACTCCTGGTTAAGTCTTAAGGCATCCGTGCGTTCTCACATATTTGTGCACATCCATCTATTTCTACGCAGACGGGCGAAAACCACGATGAACTATAAACGCACGTTTTCAAAACTCTGTCCGCGACAGTTTGCCGTGAGGAGAAACCAGCCAAACATCGCGGCAGCTCGTGTTCGTGCAGAAAACTTAACTGGAGCCTAAGAAGTCGGCTGTTTTTTTATATTTTTAAGTTAGTACATTTTGTTTTAAGCATCGCTAGCCAAAATTAGCATCACAATTAATATCACAGTTAACGTGAATTACTGAAGCACCTTGCTAACTATGCCAGCGAGCGTTAGCTGCTAACTTCTTAGGCCTCGCTCCTCATTAGCTCCTCTCTCTCTTCCAAATATGGTCACTTCCGGCTCCAAAATGGCGACAAACAAAGTACCAAACTCGAGGCTTCAAAACCGTATTCCACAAACCAACGGGTACATTACAGTTCATCTATCTGACGCTTTTGTCCAAAGCGACTTACAATAAGTAAGACGACGTCCACTTCCTGTTTACAGTCTATGGTCTGACTCTACTTTCATCTCACAAAAACACAATTTGTGATCCAGCTTGAGACCAGATTTAACCGTCAGGTATAAACAGGAACTCGGAACTGAAATAAGATTAATTTTTTCCTCTCTGCTGATCTTTTTCCTCCATCAGTCTTTAATAGATTTGGTTTTTAATAAACCAGCAGAGAGAGATTCTTCTTGTGTGCTCTTATTGTGAAAGTCAAACTTCCTCTCTGTGTGAGAGACTGAGTAAAAAGAAAAACACAAGCAAACTCCTAATTTATGAAACACAAATATTATTAATTATTAGTTTCTCACACAGTTTTCAGCAGCTGATTCTTAAATCTCTGATGTTCCTTGAACGCAGCATGGAGCTTTTTTAGTGGGGACAAGTAACTAAGTACATTTACGAGACATGTAACGCGAGTAAAGTTACTCCTTTGGCATTGTAAGTATATTTGATGTTGATACTTTTACTTAAGTAACATTTTCAATGCAGGACTTTTAAACGCAGTTTTTCTGCACGGAGATATTAATACTTTTACTGGAGTAAAACACTTCTTTACTTATACTTCTTTTTGCAACAGTCAGGATATTTACACTCTTTTTAAATTGTATTCTCTTGCAAGTTGATTTTCTATGATAACAAATGTCTAAAAGGAAATTTAATGTAAAACAAACTGACAGATGATTTCATTTTAATATTAATATTAAAGGCTAAAATGTAAAAGCAGCAGCACGAAGTTAAAAAGCAGCCGTTAAGCTTCGTGAAGAAATAAAAACAACAGCGGTGAAGCAGCGGCGTCTTTAAATGAGTCAGTAAACGTCTCAGCTGTTCAAGTCAAAGCAAAGTTTCTGTCCAATCATTCGTTACGTCAGCATCTCCATGGCGATCTGTTTGTCACGTAGACAGGAGGTTTGTACAGTCCGTCCAGGCTCCGCCCCCTTCGTCCTGGGCCGCAGTGCTCGCCGTCGATCGACAGGTCACCGCCTCGCTCCTGAAGACACAACACACGCACTGTAACACCCCCCGCCCCCTTGACTATCAGGGCCATTGTAGGTAATATATATATATATATATATATATATATATATATATATATATATATAAATAAATATATATATATATATATATATATATAATAAATAAATATATATATATATATATATATATATATAAACTAATTAATACCAGCTTCAAAAATGTTGTATAAAGAAATTAAAAAATTTGGAAATAAAACTGTTAAATAATAAATTAAAAAAGATAAGAATAAACAAACTGTAGATGTAGAAAAGTAAAAGGAGTTAATTTGAGGAATAGATCTGAAATACACTTAATCGCTAAAAGATGATATATAATTATAACTTGAGTATATATAATATATATATATGTTTATACACAACTATGTTTCTCTTTCGTTAACATTACGAGCATTCGTGCTACAACAACTCTGAAACAGAAATCATCGTGTTGCAATAAAACGCAACACGTCTTCTTTGTCACGTCCGAGTTGTTTCCACATTACGACTTAAAGCTCATGAACACACCAAAGTCAGGAAATGGGACTTTCTGAGGGGCACCTGAATGCACCATTGGCCTCTGGCGCTCCCTGAGTGTCTTTTCAATTTATAAAATAATGAATTTAAAACAGGTACGTGTAATAAGTTATATAAACCTGCTTTCTCAGTTATAGTTCGACTTGATAAAAAGGTGTAGCCGTGTAAATGATGCGTTCGGGTGCAGCGGTTTTGTGGTTTCTGCAGGTCTTCACTGTGTCAGACGTGATATACAGTCATGTGTGAGCGATTAGTGTCGTCGGTACTCACAGGTTACCAGATGCAGAGCGCTGCAGACGAGCAGCATCAGCGCAGGGATACCAGAGAGGGGCGAGGCGGAGGACGAGCCGTCGCCCTGCTGCCCCGTCTGCTCCGTCTGCTCAGGAGCTTCTGCCTCCACCTCTTTACACTTCTGACTGTAAACACACACAAACACACTTTCAACAAACTGTTTTAGCAAGACAGAGAGCAGAAAGTACAATCTTCACTTGTATTTTCATTGAGTATCTTTATACTTGTACTCCACTACATTATATATTGAAATTAAAACATGTTTTGCGTACATGATGCAGTACTTCACTACTAATCTACTCAGTGGGACACAAAGCATCTCGTCTTTGCTCCACATTGATGAACGACAACATTAAAATACTCTCATGTATTTGTTAGTGATAGAAACTGAATAATATAATATTCTTTAATAGTAATAATATGAGGTCATGTTGCGTAATGAGTACTTTTGATACTTTTTGCTGATAATACTTTATTTTTACTTCTTCCACTACTGGCAGAAACAGGGAAGTTCGTTTAAGTTTATTTGCATAATTTAAAAATAGACAAACATAACATAATACAATGCAACATTTAAAATAGTTTTCTCCCTTTTTGGCTGATTAATGTAGACACTGGAACTTCACTATAATAACTACAATAAATGAACATTTGAAGATTGTTGACATCTTTGCAGTTCTTACTCTGCATAAATCTCATCGGTCAAATTCAAATTGTGCATCTCTGAAAGAAGCGTCGACTCACAGCTGTTTGTGCAGGTACTGCTGCCGGGACTCACAGCCTCGGGTCTGACTCTGAGCCGCTAACATCTGACTCTCAGCAGCCGCCTTCAGGCTGAAGCAGGACTCGTTCTGATGGCCGGCCTCCGTCACGTTCTGCTGCAGTGCCTCGATGTGATCTGAACACACACACACACACACACACACACACACACACACACACACACACACACACTCTTATGTTAAACCTTAAAACATGTTTTTATTTGACAACCAACCATAAATGTAGTTGTTATGTATTTACTGTATTTTATTGTTATGTTGGATTTGAGTTTTTAACTTGAGTTTGAACATTTATGGCTCTTTTTTTTTAAAGTTGACTTTAAGTCTATAATAAAATACAGACAGTCAAAGCCTTAAGAACAAATATGTCCTCATTAAAACCACAATGTTTGATCCACAAGCAGCATAAAGTCCTGCTTTCTATTATATCAGCTTTACATCTGGAGCCCTGACTTCACAGAGTCTTTTCTCATGTTTTCTCTATGGGACAAAAACATGCTAATGTTTCTGGTTTCAAAATCAATGTTGTTTCTAATCATTAACATTCCCCAGACTGTGAAAAAAATAAAATAATAAAGATTCCCGGTAGCATTTATAGTATACAGAATTTATTTGTGTTTGCTTTCCCCCATTAAAAAAAACAACTGCAGCATTATGTCAACAAACTGGAATTAAAAGGGTTAAAATTCTGAAAATTAAATGTTATGTTGGTGAAAAGATTTAAATCAAAGAATGTAATACAATAATATTATAAATATATAAATGTATGGCAGTTTGGAGGCAGTTTAAATCCTTCAGATCTCAGTCCTGCTTTCTTTGGCGACACCCTGTGGTCAGTGGTGGTAACTGCAGGTGTGTCTTAAGACTACAGTTCCCAGAATTCAGTTGGAAATTAAACTGAAAAACATAATTTTCCTCAGATTTATAAAAAAACATAAACATTTTTGGGTTTTTTCCTATATTAAAAAGTACAATTAAGCATTAACTTGTGTTTGAGTTATTATTTTTCATTTAATGTTATTGTCCCATTTCCCAGTTATGTTTTTTTATTTAATCTTAGTTAAAGTTACTAACAAAATTAAGAAATGTACAATTTACTTACAAGTTTGTATTTACAATGTGAGACGCATTACAACGAAATCTAAGAAGAGCTAAAATATTTGCAAATATGCTGAGATTATGAATCAATACATGTTCGGGGTCACTATTGTTGTGAGCAGTCTGATACTGTTGACGGACAGTTGTCCTACATAGCAACAGTAACGAGGGGGGGGGGGGGTAGAATTGAGAGTAATCAGAACAGAGTTTGGTGCGGATCAGCTTCTGTATTAACTTATAAGGAGACGCTGAGTGTTGTTATTATCGCAGGCTGACGTCTCGTCTGTTATCTCAGGAATGAGCTGCGAGCTCTCGTGTTTTTTGTACTTTAGCTTGTTTGTGAGCAGATCGAGCCTCAGGGAGATCACGGTTCAGTAAAATAAATCACATAGAGGCGGTTTCAACTCAGATTCTCTTCAGATTTGTGCCTTTATTTGGTTTTCTATTAATAAACTGAGCCAGAAATATGTTTAATACTGTGTGAAGTGACATAATAAAGTACGTTTTTCTTAATTAATGAGTCCTGAAGTCTCACTTTCTCATAATAAACAAATCACACATACGTTTTTAAAATGTGATTATTGTGCAGCATCATGTCTGCTAATAAAACACTGGCTCGTTTCTTTTACTTGTATATATATATATATTATATTATATTATAATTATTATTATTGTTTATTCTATTCCAATTAAATTAAATAAACTGTATTTTCTCTACTATTTCTTCTTCAACAAAAGATCCGAGCACTTCTTCTGATTTATTGTGGTTCACTGGCTCGTTTCTGATGTTTCTGACTCACTTGTTCCTGGCACGTTAAACACTGATGTGTATCTGCAACACAATGCTCCTCTCATATCTGCTTCATACAGGAATTCATCATTTCCCTCCGACTATTCACAGCAGGAAGTCACCTTCATTAAATGGTTTCTGCACTTCCCATTGGGCTCCTGCTCCCGCCCCGCTGCTGGAGCATTACTCAAGGAAAATATGTGTATTCCTTTAAACTCTTAAGTCATCGCACACTGCAGTAAAAACACACCCCGACACCTCGTTTCATTTGGATTTGGACTTAAACATGTTACTAAAATAATCTTTAAAACAAAAGAAAATTACACTTGATGCTACAAAATAAAAACAAACATTTCATAAATCTGTTATTTGTATTGATACACGTTTTAATCTTCTGTATTTCTCCTCATGTCTCCGTAACTGGATTTGCATTCCCACCATATTCTCCCTGCGCCTCCTTCAGATGGACAAAGTCTTCTTTAGTCCCACACTTCAAACTCGCCCCTTGTATCTTAGGTCGACTGAAGGTCATCATAACAAACACAATGGAGCAAACGTGTTCTTGTGTCTACCTAACATCTGCCTCTGCAGACAAACACACGTTTATTTCTCAAGAATCTTCATGTCAGTATTAAAGACTTCACTTGTCATTTGTATAAAGACTTAATTCAAACTTTCCACCACAACCGAACATTTAAAAAAAAACATCAGCTGTCATCTATTTATATCTGTTTTAACTTTTAACTTTTCTAAAGTTATATATACACTTCCATTATTTATTTCTAGTTTTAGTTTTTAAGCATTAGTTTTGGAAAATGTTTCATCCCGGGTGTTTATTAACTTTTAATTATTGAGTTTTAACATTATTTAATTATATTGTTGTCATTTTTTAGTAAGAACGTATTTATTGTTTTTTCTTTTTTTATATGACGCACTTTCGGCTGCATTTTTATATAAATTATATAATTTATATATATATATATATATATATATAATTATATAGAGATAGGAGGATATATATAGAGAGTAAATATAAAAAAAGTATATACATATATATATATATATATATAAATATAAAAAAGTATATATATATAGATATATAAAATTAATTATATATATATATATATATATACATACAAGTTATATATATATCTATATATATATATATATAAACATAGAAAAATTATATATAGATATATATACAATTTCATATATAATAGATCTATACATACAATATAGATATATATACATACAATTTATATATATATATATATATATTATATATATATAAATAAATAAATAAAGTTTCCTTCTTTTCTTATTTAATTTTTTTAAAAGTTCCTTTTCCTTTCTTTCTTCTCTTCGTTCTTTCCATGATTAAAAGGAATTAAATATATTTTTGAAACTAATTCAAATTAATTTGGACTAATGTATAGCCTTGGGTTTTAAGCTTGAATGCTTGTGTTTATTTAATTCTTGCAAAATTGTATTTATTGTTCTTTTTTTTCTGTGTGTGAACTTTCTTTATTGCATTCAAGCATTCTGTTTGTACTTCTTACATTTGTTTCCTTACTTTTGTTTTCAGAAATGATCTACGTTAAGTTGCTTTTCTTACATCCTTTCTTTCACTCCTTGTTTCCTCTTTTCTCCCGTCTGTGGATTGAAGTTTTCCTGCGGATACTTTAGTTGAGTATAATTTTATATTGGTGGTTTTTGTCTGATAATTAAAAGGAAACTCTCTCGGAGCACAAAACACATTCCTGTTGTTTTTTTAAAAACCGACCAATCGTGTGTGTTTATTTACTCTGACTCACTGGTCGTTATGGTAACAGGGGGGGAAAATGCAGCTAAGAATATACGGTCGGTGGCTCGGCTGAGAAAGTCTCCTTTCATGGCAATGATGGACTTTTTCCTACAGAGCGTTACTTACCTTCCTGCAGTCTGATCTGAGCCGTGAGGTTGGTCTCCGTCTGACGGAGCTGCTCCACGTTCTCCTGCAGAGCGCTGATGTTCCAGCTCAGGACGACCTGCAGCACGAAACAAACCCCCCCCCCAGACACGTTACCGAGAGACCGAAGGAAAACACACAGCAGCAGGCCAACTATCACACTTACACCGTGTATTATTCTGCCTTCAGTGACTTGTTTTTAAAAGCAGATATCTGCAATGTGTTTTTGAAATGTTGCAGCCACTGAACGGGCTTACTGGGCACAGAGGCCCGAAGCAGTATCAGGGGAAAGTAACATATATTCACAAAAGGCCAAGAAAATCGGATACCGCTACGTTTTTTTGCGTCGACTTGGCAACAAAGAATCGTTTCTTGTGACATCCCTAATCTACTCTAGGTACACATCGACTCAAAACATCTGAACTATCCCTTTAAATTCTTCTCAAAACTAAAGATTTCATCACGGAGTTCTGCCGTTAAGAGAAGGAGCAGGAACTGTGGTGCAATCAAGGACGTTACAACATCTAAGAACTGAGACGTCAGCTCATAAAACATCTTTAATGCACGAAACAAACCAGATTAATCTTCTTCCCCGTGTTTGTTAAATGCTTCAGCTGCTCTTCAGGTGCAGTATCTCAACCTTCACCTGCAGAAACATTTCTCAACACATGTGGACGATGAAGCTGCTCTGAAGGACCCTCAGCTGGGCCGTGCTGTGCCAGGCTGTGCCAGGCTGTGCCAGGCTGTGCCAGGCTGCTGTCTGCTCTCAGAGCTCAGGTGGTGATTGAAAGCAGGACGGCTGAGAACGGCTTTTAGAAACATTCCTTTCACCGAACGCAGCAGTTATTGTTAGATCGGCTCTTTAAACAGAGTCCTGCACTTAAAGGAACAGTCCAAACAAATGCGTTCACCCTGAGAGGCTTCTAATGCCTTAACAACACACTGTACACACTGTCCACAGTAATGCTGCTAATAATACTAATGTACTGAGCTAATGGGGTGTTGAGAGGTGAAGGTAGAGCTCCTCATAGAACCCAGGAACGCACACCTTCTGCTCAGAGAGGCTCAGGTGTGAAACATCATCATCAACAAAAAACAAGGATCCATAGAACGATTGCTGAACAAGCCAACCGGGCCCAGGCCAGAGGGGCCTCCAGTGTCCAGAGCCCACCATGCCTATACATACAACATGTCACTCAAAGAGACTCGTACCAACCAGGAAGAGACTCAATACAAGTACAAAGAGAAGCAACATTACTACAAAAACCAAAACAACTACAAAGAGACTCAAAACGACTTCAAAGGGACTCAAAATGACTTCATAGAGACACAAAACGATTTCAAAGAGACACAAAAAGACTACAAAGAGACACAAAACGACTTCAAAGAGACTCAAAACGACTTCAAAGAGACACAAAAAGACTACAAAGAGACACAAAACGACTTCAAAGAGACACAAAAAGACTACAAAGAGACACAAAATGACTACAAAGAGACACAAAAAGACTACAAAGAGACACAAAACGACTTCAAAGAGACACAAAAAGACTACAAAGAGACACAAAACGACTTCAAAGAGACACAAAAAGACTACAAAGAGACACAAAACGACTTCAAAGAGACACAAAAAGACTACAAAGAGACACAAAATGACTACAAAGAGACACAAAACGACTACAAAGAGACACAAAAAGACTACAAAGAGACACAAAACGACTTCAAAGAGACACAAAAAGACTACAAAGAGACACAAAACGACTTCAAAGAGACACAAAAAGACTACAAAGAGACACAAAACGACTTCAAAGAGACACAAAAAGACTACAAAGAGACAACTCTATAGCTCAGTGCATACATATATACTGAAACTTGTGCGTCGTCTCAGAGAAGAGACACGACTTAAATCTTAAATATTTTCTTTGTATCGAGACAAATGTATTTGCTTTAAATCCGGCCTCAATATTTTTTAAGATATCTGGGGGTTCTTTGAGAAAATATATTTTCACTTGTTTTAAATCTCTTGTGCAACGCTGATGTTTTGAGCATGTTCAAAATTACCGGACGTACCCGACGTGTGCTTCATAAGATATGCAGACGTTACGTGATGTTAGACATACGTGAATACCTACGTGACTACGTTAGAGGTACGTTAGATATCGGCTACGTCGGCTGACGGTGAATCCTACAGCCAATGTATTGATAACGAGTGGATAACCTATTCCTACCCGATGTTAAGATGATGCCTGACGACGGAGTAACTTATTAAACGTGTTTCTACGTACAGCTAGCGTTCAGCATGTTAGCCGTTCTCCAGCATCAGCATGACGTGAACCAAACGGCACTTTTCCAGCTCCGTTGTCCAGACGCTCTGATACGTTTTAAATAAGTAAGTGATACGCTATCAATGTTGGACATACGTATAATAATTAGTTATGTATACGTCAGCTACGACACCGCTGTGGAAAAGTTGGACGTATTTGGACTCTGACACATTTTGAGCTACTGTTCATATACGCCGACATGTTTCTGCCGTACGGTGACAGGGCCGTGTGTCTGGCATGTTCGGCGTACCCTTAATTTATATCAACCTATTGCCGATATTTCGTATGCGCCGGCATACGTTTCTGTCATACGGATGTGTGACAGGGCCGTAAGAAGCTTCTGGAACATCCTCATATTTTCCCAGATCAACATGACTCCACTAATATGGAAATTTCTTTATTAAAGTTAATAAATAAAATAAACCGTTGAAGTTTCACCTCCACCCTTTCTAAAGGTTTTATTTAAAAGTGTTGTACTGAATGTTCCACTGTGATCTCTCTACAGTCTGAAAACTTTGTTTCACTTTGGCGTCTTCGGGGATTTTTTCGCTGCCGATTCGAGTCCCAACAAACACCTGGAGGTGCTGAACAGGAAGTGATGCACAGGAAGTGATGCACAGGAAGAACACTTCACTCTCTCAGACTCAGTATTTGCATGCGTGTGCGTAACCAGCCTGACGACGCCAGAACAAATCTCAAATGTGAGATTCACCTCTTGAAATATTCTTGGGCTGAACTGCAGATTCTGATTTTCTATAATTGACAACATATGCAAACATTGCTAATAACCTTTTGTCATATTTCCTAAAACTGTCACAATATCCTGACTTCAGACCATCAGAAGAAAAAAAAGATTTGTTTGGAGAAAATAAAAAAGTATTAATAGTAAACGTTTTAATATGAACCATTTTATAAAAGCTGCAAATACTTTTGTGATATTTTCTGAATCTGTCACTAAATCCTGACAGAAATGCATGAGACAGAAAATCTGTGAAAAACATTAATATTCCTCTAACTGCTCCTTTGCTCCTAATGACATTTGCAAGATTCCACCCGAAGGAAAACAACCAATCAGAGCCGAGGAATCTGTAACGCAGTGAACTCTTATTAAACTGGGCGTTTAGGCTGCGCTGATCAAATATTAATCAAGATTATGTTACTGCATCGTCACTATTGTGAGAAGGTTTCTCATCATAATGACTTCACATTGGTGTAAAGGGGTTTTCATGGACTTCAGCCTTTAAGAAACATTACATTCTTCTTACAACACATTCAGACGGTTTCTTCTGTTTCTCGACAGAAAGTAAAGTAAGCTAGACAGATCGGTAGGTAGTTCATACCAGAAATTAAAGCCTCACTTCATTAATATAAAGATGAAACCAGCTTTATCATTCAGAATCATAATAACACTAACAAAGAACAATCCGATAAAAGATCAAACCAGCTGAAGAAAGTCGTCAAACTAAACTAAAAAGTGAATCCACTCCCTCTGCATATCACACAACACCTGCAAATATCACACGCGGCTCACAGGTTTGGCAGCAGAGAGCAACTGGAGTGCAGCTCTGTTATCGTCCAACACCAACAGAAAGGTAAAACAAGGTAAAGTATCTACCCAGCATGCAGCGGGTTAACGTGAGTAAAGCATGAGGTCAGGCGATCAGCAGCTGGTGTTCAGGTGGAAACAGTTACAGAGCTCACGTACGTATGAAGCTTTTATTTTGTAGGAATGCAGCAGCCAGATCACATGTATGCATACAGAGAGAAAGTTATGACCTGAGGGGGTTAAAGGATAGTTGAAGAACGTTGAAGAGAGGAAGTGGTCCGGAGGCACAGACAGAACAAACTTCTGTGTTGATGTGAATCAACTTCCTGCAGACTGACACACAATCTGCTCAAAGCTGCTTCACTGTCACAAACTGCATCAATTTAATTTCTACATGTGCAGCATCAGTTAGTCAGGCGTTAAAATAATACAACACACACGTTGTGAAGTGTACAAGGAACCTGGTGCATTATTAAAAACAGAATGTTTACATTAAGAATTGACCCCAAAGCAGTTACATTTATGTATCATTAAATAATCAATGCACTTGTTAATGAACAGCCGCACTTTGCACATGTTTTGTAGATGGCGTATCTGGGTTGAGGTTTTTACAAAACTTCACATATTTGCTTCTTCATAGTTTTTAAATCCGAAATGCAACCAGACATCGGCCTTAAGTCCTGGTGGTGCCTTCGATGGAGCAGCTCCCACCATGTTTTGATTTAACTGACGAGCTCACGCGGCCACATCTCCAAAGGTCGGCCACGCGAGGCTAAAGACCGGGTTAAAGGTCAAAGGTTAAGGAAAGCATTTATTCAAAGATTGATCAGGTCAGGATTTAAATAAATGTGTTAATTTGAAGAGACCCATCTTATAATGTTGTATATTTACTATTTCTCTTTAATAAAGAAATAGTATTTCTTACTCTGCTACTAAAATAATCCGACACTTTTACAAAATGATTCGTAAACTCCCAAAAATATTTTGCAAATATACAAACGAAATCCACAAAATAAAAATAAAATCTGTCTATAGATTAAATTGATTTGTGAATCTCAATTCTACGCTTGAGGATTTGCATTTTACTCGGCTATTTTTGGTAAGCATGCGATTGTCTGTTGATGACATCATTTCTGCATTTCAAAGTAAGAGCACGCCGTCTACACGAGCAGTTTATGTATTATGTTAATGTGACGCAGTGAGTGTTTGTTCTACACTTTCGGATATATTTCCGTTTGAATATTAAAAGGCAGGAGTACTTCTCCATGTCATCGCAAATAAAATGTTTTTCTTAAAACAAGGTCGACATCATACAGGAGCGTGCTCCATCGCTTCACAATCCCTCGGGTCAGTCTACCTTGGATGGTTACGACATTATAGCTAACGAATGGAGTTTTCACTTCCGGAAACTCTATAGTCCAGACCGGCATCGCGTCGTCCCAGAGGGAGAAGATGCTTCAGATGTTAGATTAATCATCAAGGTAACGCTCAGGTTCAGGCACGGTTGCAATATACTCATTAGACACGTCTCCAAAACAAACGTTTGTCAACATTATAATCCAAAAGCACGTCACATTGCATCGACATCTAAGGGATATTCTGTTTCCTCTCCCCCAGATGGGGGTGTGGCCTTGCATGCAGGTCAGCGTGCAGTGCAGGGAATTCTGGGAATCTGTTACCAGGAAAATACTTCATGTTTGCACACTTTCTGTTTCTATAAATAACAGCGGGGAATATTCCAGATCGTCCAAAGTCCACAGTGATGACGTGAGAGGTTCCCGTCAGCAAATACCGAGTCTTTCACACATGAGGAGGAGAAATAAAAAGTTAAAATAAAAAGGAGGGGAGAAGTCAAAGTAGGGAAAATCTAAAAAGGAACAGTGAGGGAGGACTGGATCAGAGGTGAAGTGAGGAGAGGAGGAATGAGTCAGGGGGGAGGAAGAGGAGGAGGAGGAGCGAAGGCAAACACTCACATTTTCCAACCAACAACTCTGAGAAAATGAAGCTGGAAATGTTGGGAGACACTAAACTCTTCACAGTTTAAACACTCGGCCTGCAGGGAGGGAAAAACTATTCAAAGTCTTTTACTGGAGGGGAAATAAAAAGTCTCCCAACATGGAAACACTGGAGTAAAGAGGAGGAGGACAGTAAAGAGAAGAGTCTCTGTTCACAATAAACAATAACTCAGAGAGAAAGTCGCGTAACTCAAACTAATGGAGCCGCTTATAAGACAAATGTCAGACTCAAATGTTTTCAGAATAAACAGTCCCTGAATACTTCTGTTCAGTCGCTTTTTGTATAATTGAATTGATCTCAGTGAGTTACGGGTTTTTATTTTCGGAGGACAGATGGAAGCTGTTAGTGTTTTGGTGAGGCGGGTGGGGCGTTTGGGGCGGGTGGGGCTCCGGTTGCTCTGCTTTCAATTTTGGCAGTAGGACTGAAAAAAAGAGCTATTTTCAGTATCAGTTTGGTGCCGACTTGGTAAAGAACTGGCAACATTACACGGTAGAAACAAGTCCAATTGTATGAAATAAGTATTTTGAGGACTGAAACCTCGTTAACAGAAACGGTTAATTATGATGTTCAAGGCCTCGGATATAATCTGAGACACAAAGACAGAGAACATCTTTTCTTTAAATTCCCAATTATCTGCCAACATATCAAATATTTAGCTTTTCACATTTAAATAAGTAACGCTGAGACACCATATCGGCTGTTTTTCACTATTTTCTGACATTTTATAAACAAAACAATCAACTGATTAGAGGCTTTTTTCAGTATCAGTTGATAATAAACTGGCAACATTACAAAGATAAGTCATTTAGCCTCAAACATCATCTCCTGGGTCTGTTCAGTTGTCACACTGTAAAAAACTAAATGTGTTTTAACATGAAGATATGTGTGACCGGGCTGAACTGAGAAGAAATGTTTCGATGTTAAACTTAAAAGGGGCAGTTCGGATGCAAGTTTGTTTGTGTGACTTCTGTGTTTTAAAGGGTTAGTTTGGATCAACGAAAGTTACACAATAAGATAAACTAACTAACCACCGATTTCCCCTGCTGTTGTATCTATGCTCTCTTCAAAACAGCCAGACTCCATAGACAAAAACAGTCATTTTACCTCTCGTAACACAGGAGTTGCTGGTCTACCGCTGCCTCGGTTTGTGTTATTGTGTGAATTTGATGAGTCCAAACTAACCCTTTAAAACACCAAAGCCACACAATAACACAAACTAATTAACCAATCAAGGCAGCGGTAGACCAGCAACTCCCGCGTTCTGCGAGGTAAAATGACTGTTTTTGTCAATGGAGTCTGGTGTGTTTGAAGAAAGCATCGATAACGGCTTCAGACAGCAAAGTAAAGCGGTGAAAATACCATAAATATAGCGTACACTTAAACTGATATCGATTTAGTGTCTAAAATACTTCCACAGCAGTACGATGCTTAGCTGGCTGGTGGTGCATCTAATGTTCCTCATACAACCCCACTTCAAAACATCCGAAGTATCCCTTTAACCTCAACTGACACCACAGGAAACACACAGGCGAAACCAAACAGGAAGGAACGTAAACAGATTCAAACAGGACGTTCTTTAGCTTTACATTTGTTTCCTGTTATAAGAACAATGTAATACATCTAGAATGACTTAATATCTCATAATAATGACTTAATATCTCATATACTAATATCTCATAATAATGACTTAATATCTCATAATAATGACTTAGTATAATATCTCACAATAATGACTTAATATCTCATAATAATGACTTAGTATCTCACAATAATGACTTAGTATCTCACAATAATGACTTAATATCTCACAATAATGACTTAGTATCTCACAATAATGACTTAATATCTCATAATAATGACTTAATATCTCACAATAATGACTTAATATCTCACAATAATGACTTAGTATCTCACAATAAGGACTTAATATCTCACAATAATGACTTAATATCTCACAATAATGACTTAGTATCTCACAATAATGACTTAGTATCTCACAATAATGACTTAATATCTCACAATAATGACTTAATATCTCACAATAATGACTTAATATCTCACAATAATGACTTAATATCTCACAATAATGACTTAGTATCTCACAATAATGACTTAGTATCTCACAATAATGACTTAATATCTCACAATAATGACTTAATATCTCACTATAATGACTTAATATCTCACAATAATGACTTAGTATCTCACAATAATGACTTAATATCTCACAATAATGACTTAGTATCTCACAATAATGACTTAATATCTCATAATAATGACTTAATATCTCACTATAATGACTTAATATCTCACAATAATGACTTAGTATCTCACAATAATGACTTAATATCTCACAATAATGACTTAGTATCTCACAATAATGACTTAGTATCTCACAATAATGACTTAGTATCTCACAATAATGACTTAGTATCTCACAATAATGACTTAATATCTCACAATAATGACTTAATATCTCACAATAATGACTTAGTATCTCACAATAATGACTTAGTATCTCACAATAATGACTTAGTATCTCACAATAATGACTTAGTATCTCACAATAATGACTTAATATCTCACAATAATGACTTAATATCTCACAATAATGACTTAGTATCTCACAATAATGACTTAATATCTCACAATAATGACTTAATATCTCACAATAATGACTTAATATCTCACAATAATGACTTAATATCTCACAATAATGACTTAATATCTCACAATAATGACTTAATATCTCACAATAATGACTTAATATCTCACAATAATGACTTAGTATCTCACAATAATGACTTAGTATCTCACAATAATGACTTAATATCTCACAATAATGACTTAATATCTCACAATAATGACTTAGTATCTCACAATAATGACTTAATATCTCACAATAATGACTTAGTATCTCACAATAATGACTTAGTATCTCACAATAATGACTTAGTATCTCACAATAATGACTTAGTATCTCACAATAATGACTTAGTATCTCACAATAATGACTTAATATCTCACAATAATGACTTAATATCTCACAATAATGACTTAGTATCTCACAATAATGACTTAATATCTCACAATAAGGACTTAATATCTCACAATAATGACTTAATATCTCACAATAATGACTTAATATCTCACAATAATGACTTAATATCTCACAATAATGACTTAATATCTCATAATAATGACTTAGTATCTCACAATAATGACTTAATATCTCACAATAAGGACTTAATATCTCACAATAATGACTTAATATCTCACAATAATGACTTAATATCTCACAATAATGACTTAATATCTCACAATAATGACTTAATATCTCACAATAATGACTTAGTATCTCACAATAATGACTTAATATCTCACAATAAGGACTTAATATCTCACAATAATGACTTAATATCTCACAATAATGACTTAGTATCTCACAATAATGACTTAGTATCTCACTATAATGACTTAATATCTCACAATAATGACTTAATATCTCATAATAATGACTTAGTATCTCACAATAATGACTTAATATCTCACAATAATGACTTAATATCTCACAATAATGACTTAATATCTCACAATAATGACTGATACCAACTCATTATTTTTGATGTTTGTCATAATGACTTCCTTCATCATTTTGGCAGCAATCAACTTCCATAGAGACAGTTCACACGTGTGTGACTGAACTACACGTCAGGGAGATTAGAAAACTCACGTTTTCCTGCCGACACTCCTCCAGCGTGGCGTTAGTGGCATTGAAGTGTCCCAGCAGCATCAGGATCTCAGCTTTCTGGCGGGCCTGCACCGCCCTCGCCGCCTCCACCAGCTCTTCCAGAGCCACCTTGTTCTTGTTATACACCACCTTGGCCCCCTCCAGCTGCACCGTCATTTCTTGCAGCTCTGAGCGGCACTTGGAGGCGCTCTTCAGGTCCGGGGACGTCGCCCACACCACAATGATGATCAGCGAGATCACAGACCAGAGCGCCAGCAGGAAGAGCACCACGTTCTTCGCCGTCTGTGAGGACTTGGAGGAGGTCGCCATGGATGGAGGTGAGGATGATGAAGACGAGCTGTGCTGCTGCTGTTACGGAGTCTCTCTCAGGTTGAAGTGAGCTGGACTTTCCCTTCAGGCTGGGCATGAACATTGGGAGGAGTGACAGCAAAATATCTCAGCCACACCCCCTGCCTCACCCTCTCTACCCCCCCCCCCACCTCCCAGCCACCACCCCGCCTCCTGTAGCCTCCCCACCCAAAACCTCACCCTCTTTCTCCCCTCCATGTCGGTGTTATCGTGCCAAGAGAGGACGCTGTGATCAACAGGAAAGTCCCACACACACTTCACGCATAAACGAAACTTTCCATGTGCAGCGTGTGTGTGTGTGTGTGTGTGTGTGTGTGTGTGTGAACACTAAGGGCTTTCTGTTTCTGTTTCCTCACAGCAATATGAACCTGGATGAACTCTAGAACACAAACTATGTGGATCCTTGGCAGCGGGACTTGAATAAGTTTCAGTCCAAGAAACAAAACTCAGAGAAGTCGAAACAGAAAAAGAAAGACAGAACGTTTGCCTTCATTCCTCTTCAGCTCTTTCCTGACCTCCTGCCAGCTGCTGGCACAACTGGAAACAGCCAAACAACATGTCTATACAAACATCTGTAACCTTGTCCAGCTCAGGGTCCCTGACTCACTCAGGGTTAATCCCCCCCCACCACCTCCCAAGCACACATCCATCACATGCTGGAGTTTCACAGTTAACCGTTACCAGTGCAGGGATGTGCTCCTGCCGCTGATTCTTGGTTTGAATAAGAAAAAAAATAACACTTAAGGACGGAAATTAAATAAAATCAGACAACTACAGCAATTTCAAAATAAAATACCAAAATAAAAGTTATATAAAAAATTAAAAGTAATAAGAAATTAAATAAATACGACATGTGCTCAGATTATTAAAACAAATGTTGGAGACACCTGACAGGAAAAAGGTCACAAGTGTTGCTTTACTTTGTCGTACTTCATTGTAAACTAAATATTCGTGTATTTGGACTTTTGGTCGAACAAAACAAGATATTTCAAGACGCCATGTTTTGCTCTGTAAAGTTGTGACGGCCATTTTTTGACAATCTTGTGACGTTTCATTGACTAAACAATTAAATTATCAGCAGACAAATCGATAATGAAAATAATTATAAGTAGTTGCAGACCTAATTTATACCGTTGTTAATCAAGACTCTGCTTTTTATGTGCATAACACGGGATGTTGGGAACTCCCTTACTATCAACACCAGCAGGTTCTAGTGGCGCCAAATAAAAGTCATGTGACCTCAGATATCATCATTTTAACTGCTGCATAAAGTCACAACTGCTTTAAGTTAAAGATGCACGCAGATGCTGTGTTTACTGCAGGAGCTGAAGCTCACGCTAACTGATGAGATTCAGATGAAAAATGTGTTCTGCAGGACAAAACGCCTTCAAACCTGCAGCAGAAACTGACAGGAAGCGGTTTTATCTGCATCATCACTTTCTATTTCAGACATGCAGGAGATAAAATGAAATCACAAACTTCTTCTGCACTCAGACCTGATGTTGTTAGCCGACAGTCAGCTGACCTCTGACCCCGTTTCCTCCGTCCAAACACGGGGAAGTTCAGGGGAGGACAGGAAATAATACAACCAGGACTATTAGCTGCAGGAGCTAACATGCTAACATGCTAACAACATCATTCAAACTGTTATTATCTTCTGTCTCACCACACAGATGAGCAGATACAGAAGTGTTTCCGTTATGAACATTTTGTTGCCTGGTCTTTTAAACGTCAAATTTTTTTAAATGTCTTGTTTCGTCCAAAACACGAAGAGTTTGCTGAAATATAAAACAGTAGAGCTGTTGCAAGTCACTTTTCTAGCAAAACATTCAAACAGTCTCTGGTTTCAGCTTCTTAAATGTTTTCTTTTAAATAATAAATAATAAATAATAATAATAATAATAATAATAATAATAATAATAATAATAATAATAATAATAATAATAATAAAGGTTCAGCACAGGGTTGCACAACTAAACGCAAATGCTTTAAGTAAAAGTTGGTGGATCCACTAAGTGGTGGCAGAAGTTATATGCGAGTACTTTCACGCATCACGAACTAACAGAAATATTCTGTTTCACAAAAATCCTGCTGACAACATCTCAGTGTTGCAACACAGCAGGGAGCGTCTGGTGATTTATATCTGCTCTCTCAGTTTGCTCCCTGTGCAGAACTCCCTCCACAAATCCACTGATTTAAAAGTTATTTCTGTCTGCAGTCTCCTGCAGTGTCTGTAGCGCCTCCATGAGGCTGAAACGCGTCATTACACATCATCTCACCCATCTGCTGACACATCACACAGCTGATCTGTCACCAGACAGACAGACAGACAGGCAGACAGACAGACACAGGCAGACAGGCAGACAGACAGACAGACAGACAGACACAGGCAGACAGGCAGACCGACAGGCAGGCAGGCAGACCGACAGACAGACAGGCAGACAGACAGACAGGCAGACAGGCAGGCAGGCAGGCAGGCAGGCAGGCAGGCAGGCAGACCGACAGACAGGCAGGCAGACAGACAGGCAGGCAGACAGGCAGGCAGGCAGACAGGCAGGCAGACCGACAGACAAGCAGGCAGGCAGGCAGGCAGGCAGACCGACAGACAGGCAGACAGACAGGCAGACAGGCAGACAGACCGACCGACAGACAGACAGACAGACAGGCAGACAGGCAGGCAGGCAGGCAGGCAGGCAGGCAGGCAGACCGACAGGCAGGCAGACAGACAGGCAGGCAGACAGGCAGGCAGGCAGGCAGACCGACGGACAGGCAGACAGACAGGCAGACAGGCAGGCAGGCAGGCAGGCAGGCAGACAGGCAGGCAGGCAGACCGACCGACAGACAGGCAGGCAGGCAGACCGACAGGCAGGCAGACCGACAGACAGGCAGACAGGAAGGCAGACAGACAGGAGCTCAACACTGAGTATAAACTAATAAAATAAGGGCTGCAACAGTTAGTCCATTAATCTGCAACTATTTTAATAGTCCAATAATTATTTTAGTCACGTTTTTTAAAAACAAAAGTGAAGTGTGGATTTAGTTACAGTTGCTCTATTTTAGAATAACATAAATATATACAACAATAAATGTTAAAATATGTATATTACAATATATACAATAGTGTAATATATTAATAATAATGCTGAAAATGGGATCTATGATTCATTTTAATGCTGAAAAGTATAAGTAAGATACATATGAGTATTGCTTTCACGTTCAGTATAAAGCAGTAAACACAACGTTAACGCTTCCAGAAGTTGTAATGGGAGAATTCTGCATTGCTCCTTTCTGATCCCTGTTGTTCTTATCGTTGTCTTTCTTCCTATCTCACATATGTGACGGGGGGAAGGCTTGACCTTTTATTACCCTCGGTGTTTATGGTAGGGGGAGGCAGTGAAGAGATAAGGAAGCAGGGGGGGGGGGGCTGTGTTTGAATCACAACGACCAAATGCATCAAAGCCAGGACCGGTGTTACCTGAGGTGTATAAAGATGAGACCACCTTCCTCACCTTTGTGCTGCACGCTCTTTATAATAAGATCTTTGTTAACAGACTTTCCACCACAAAGTGTTTCCAGATTAGAGCGAGTCAATATGAACTTTACAAAAACAAAATTTAGAACAAATCCATAAAAAAAAGACGTAAAACAGTTAAATTAGTTAATTTGTTGAATAGTTTTGAAAAGGAAATTAATTGTATAATACACATAAAAAAATATTTAATGATGATTTATAAATATAAATATATATTTTTAATATAAATATATATATTTTCAATATAAATATATATTTTTAATATAAATATATATATTTTTAATATAAATATATATTTTTAATATAAATATACATTTTTAATATAAATATATACGTTTTGTTTCTTTTATTTTCAGTGTATAAATCTAAACGGGACAGTACAAAATAATTAATGTTAAAAAAATACTTTTAAGTACTACATGAGAAAACCGGGGATCTGGGGGACATAAACAGGAAGTATAATATATATTAATAGTATAATATATTTGTTTCTCCATTAAAAGTGTGCCAAATGATCTATTATCCGCTCCTGTTTCCCATGGATGTACAAATATCACGGGATTCATTTGATACTGAAGAAAACTTAAAATGTTCCGCAGCATCTTTTTTTCTACGATTTCTAAATAGATTTATGGACGTTTATTCTGGGTGGACATCAGAGATAATAATGTGTGTGTATATATATATATATATATATTCTGTGTATTTGTTGTTGACCTCTGACCTGCGGAGGCTGCGAGCTTCATACAGCGTGTCGTCCTCGTCGCTCTCCACCGCCTCCATCTCCACAGAGTCGTCGTAGTTTGACAGCAGGCCGTACTTTTTCTTGTAGGCGGGCCTCTTCAGCCTGTCAATCAAGTAAAAATCACCATTATTACCAGCACTAAATGTTTTTTAATAATTATAATACAAGTCTGTTTGGTGCTTTAGATGCTGAACTTAAGAGTGGCTCCAACCGCAAAATAAAACACAGGAGTCGTAGTTTACAGAGTACGTACAGCTGTAACCTGTACAGTCTGTAAAGCACACCGAGACAAATGTATAATTTGTGATATTGGGCTATACAAATACATTTGATTTGATTTAGCTGATAAGAGACAAAGTGTTAAATTGAGAGATTTATGGATGGAGTTTGGTGTGACGAGCACATTCAGGGGAATGATGATGGTATTTTATTTTAGGGATAAACTGATATAAATGATAATAGTTATTGATAATTAAAACGATAGTTTGGTGGGCAGAATGCAGCGTTTACTGAGCAGTGCGTCAGTTAGCTGTTGTTTTCAAACGCTCTGTTGGTTTTAAGGACAACAACAGCAGCCGTTTCCTCCGTCAGTTGATGAATGATGGAGTCTGTGTTGGTCGTTCTGATCTTCCTCTCTCTCAGCGGTGAGTCTGTTTTATTTATATTTATATCATAACGTCTAAACTCTGTTCACACATTTAAATGCACACTTCAGTTCGTTGATTATTAAATGCAGCCGCTGTCGAATAATCATCACTGACACGTGTGAAAAAGACTTGAAATGTTTAAAGCTGCAGGCTGAAGGACAGAAGGAACATACTGTATACATATATATATATATATATATATATATATATTATATATATATATATTATATATATAGATATATATAATATATATATATATATATATTATATATATATATATATATATAATATATATATATATATATATAATATATATATATATATATATAATATATATATATATTAAGAGCTGCAACTATCATTTAATTTGTTAATTAAACGATCGAAACAAAGTTAATCGACTTTTATCATCTCCTGATTTTTAGCTATTTTTTATCTCCTGACTTTGTTATAAGTTATATTTTTGTTTAGTATTTGTATCAGTGAAACTGGGCTCCAGCCTCCGTCACATTATTTTAACTAGAACTGTTAATACAACCTTGCTTTGTTGGTTTTAGTTTTAGTTTATATAATAAAAATTATGAAACGGAAATTGAAAATCACGAGATATGAAGTCGAAATGAGATTTAAAAATATATATATATTAGAAAAAAGTCAAAATTAGAAAGTAAAAAAAAAAACATGATAAAATCAAGATTAGAAAAAAATTAAAGTAATTATGAGATTAGAAAAGATTATGAGATGAAAGTCAAAATATCAAATATAATCAATCAAAATTATTAGAAAAAAAAGCTTTTGGTGTGTGTGTGTGTGTGTGTGTGTGTGTGTGTGTGTGTGTGTATGCGTGTGTGTGTGTGTGTGTGTGTGTGTGTGTGTGTGTGTGTGTGTGTGTGTGTATGCGTGTGTGTGTGTGTGTGTGTGTGTGTGTATTCTGTAAAGTGTATTGAGACTCTGGTGACTACCTTTTAATAAGTCAACTTTAAAGTAATTTACTTTTTACTTGACTTTGTCATCTTTAAGGTTTGCCGCGTCGCCACGTCGCCGCCCTGCCAGCCTCCACTGTGCAGGTGAGAGTCGGGGAGGCCGCCACCCTGCAGTGCCCCCTGCTGAACGTCACCAACGCCTCCTCCACCCTCAGCTGGTACAAGAAGGCAGAAGGACAGAGTCCGGAGCTGCTCTTGAGCTTCAGGTCTGCAGACACCTCTAAGGTGAGGTACGGCCCCGGCGTTGCTCCTGACAAAGTCTCGGCTGCAGCCGACGGCTCGCTGCTGCTGCACGACTCCGAGCAGAGCGACTCAGCAGTTTATTTCTGCGGCATGACTCAGGGCGGAGAGCAGAAGAAGAAACCAATGCCACTGGAACACACCGGGAAATAATGTGAACTTTGCAGCTTGTTGATTTATACTTTCTTTATCATTTTCATTCATTCATTTTTTATCTCATGATTTAAACTTTGTATCTTATGATTTAAACATTTAAGCTTCAGACTGTCCTGTTGTACGTTCATTTTTTAAACTATTATTATTTTTAAATGTTTCTGTTATTATATAATTGATTTCAGATTACAAGAAAGCCAAGTTTTACCTGAAGAATAGGATCACCTGTATGATGTAATGCTATAAATGTAACTTTCAATTATCTTATTAAAAATATATAGTTATTCCGTGTGAAAATGTTTTGTATTATTAGCATCTTTATTCATCTTTTTACCTTATTTAGTATTTTATTTTCACCAGTGACTGATGGTGTGAAGTCTTATTAGGCTTTGAGGTTAATGCACAGAAACGACCAGATTAAAGTGAGAGAAAGAAGGTGATCATGTTAAACCAAAGATATTATGACCTGTCGTTACATTTAGGTGATTTAGAAAGAACGCAAAAGCTAGTTTGGGCCATGGGTGGATTATGAGACAATGGACCCCATCGTCTCTCCACACAGGATCAAGACAAACAGACTTAATAGTTGTGTCTCTTTGTAGTCTTTTTGTGTCTCTTTGTAGTCATTTTGTGTCTCTTTGTAATCTTTTTGTGTCTCTTTGTAGTCTTTTTGTGTCTCTCTTTGTAGTCATTTTGTGTCTCTTTGTGTCTCTTTGTAGTCTTTTTGTGTCTCTTTGTAGTCATTTTGTGTCTCTTTGTAGTCTTTTTGTGTCTCTTTGTAGTCATTGTGTGTCTCTCTTTGTAGTCATTTTGTGTCTCTTTGTGTCTCTTTGTAGTCTCTTTGTAGTCTTTTTGTGTCTCTTTGTAGTCATTTTGTGTCTCTTTGTAGTCTCTTTGTAGTCATTGTGTGTCTCTTTGTGTTCATTCTGCATGTTTGTAGTCATTTTTCATTCTCTTTGCATCGTGTTGTAGTTGTTTTTGGTCTCTTTGTAGTCATTTGTGTGTTTTTGTAGAAACTTTGAGTCACTTCCCAGTTGGTGTCTCTTTGAGTGACATGTTTGTAGTTGAAGCCAGTGGCAGCCTGACCGTCCAGTAATCCATCCATGTTTTAAAACAAAACAACAAGTATAGTTTTACACAACACGACACACAGACACACAGACAGACAGTTGCAGTATCTGCCTCACGTTTTGTAAACTCTGTTCTTCTTCCCTTCATGGCGGTAAACTCACGAACAGCTTCACCTTGGTCCTGTCTGCACGAGCTTGTTGCTGCGACGCCATTTTGTTTATTGACGGAGCTTCGCCCATCGAGCAAGATGTTAGCTAGTAGCATTAGCAACACCGGAAAACTAACTAACTGTGCCGTTAAGTGTCTGTGTGAGAGCGACTGGCTTCACTTCAGTTCCTTCTCTACTGTCCTGTCCCTTCGTGGTTTCACATTTGATTATTAAATATTACTTTTTAAATCAGATTGACCTGGTTTCTCTCAGATAGACGAACCGATTGTCTTTATAAGTTTAGACTGCAATACAGTATCTCACCACTCAGACTGAGCGACATTAAAGGGGGGCGCTGTTTCACTCATTTAAAGAGACACCTTTACTTTATTAATAGTCCTACATATATTCATAAAACAAGAGAGAATTATTTTAACAAATTAATTTAATACAAACTGAAGTTATACAGTAACGACACAGTTAACTATTTACATTACCAGAGGTCTTAACACTGCATTTGTTATAGAATATTTTATAGCCGACAGGTGAATATGGTGAACATTTTAACTAATAGATATCACCAATACAAATGTCTTTTTTTGTTTTACAACTTTTCTAAAATGTTATATTTAAATATACAAAATAGAAAATGTCTTATTAGATATGTGCTAATTTGCATATATTTCCAAACAGATTACATTTAATTTAGTTGATGCTTTTGTCCAAAGCGACTTAAAAAAAGTGCAAATTTAAACATAACATGTCAGGAAACTTGTAAAACTGAACATTAGATAAAGCAGGTTCAAAAGTCTTGTTTCATTTTGTTGACATATTAAAGTCAAAGGTTTTTACAGAGGGGATTTTGGAATCTAAATCTATTTTTATGAATAAAATGTTCTATAAATGAGGCTCTGAATGAAATGTGAACAAAGCCCTCTGCACAAAGCTTCAGAATATAGAGAGGAATGAAAGTGGAAAGTTTGGTGTATGTAAGTGCTACTGAAGTGGAGATTTCTGCTGAAGAGTGTGAGAAAAAGCTCCTTTAAAGAAAAGCTCCTTTAAAGATATGTATTGTAACATTCATACATGTTGTACACACTACAGGTGAACAGGGTCATACATGTTGTACACACTACAGGTGAACAGAGTCATACATGTTGTACACACTACAGGTGAACAGGGTCATACATGTTGTACACACTACAGGTGAACAGAGTCATACATGTTGTACACACTACAGGTGAACAGAGTCATACATGTTGTACACACTACAGGTGAACAGAGTCATACATGTTGTACACACTACAGGTGAACAGAGTCATACATGTTGTACACACTACAGGTGAACAGAGTCATACATGTTGTACACACTACAGGTGAACAGAGTCATACATGTTGTACACACTACAGGTGAACAGGGTCATACATGTTGTACACACTACAGGTGAACAGAGTCATACATGTTGTACACACTACAGGTGAACAGAGTCATACATGTTGTACACACTACAGGTGAACAGAGTCATACATGTTGTACACACTACAGGTGAACAGAGTCATACATGTTGTACACACTACAGGTGAACAGAGTCATACATGTTGTACACACTACAGGTGAACAGAGTCATACATGTTGTACACACTATAGGTGAACAGAGTCATACATGTTGTACACACTACAGGTGAACAGGGTCATACATGTTGTACACACTACAGGTGAACAGAGTCATACATGTTGTACACACTACAGGTGAACAGAGTCATACATGTTGTACACACTACAGGTGAACAGGGTCATACATGTTGTACACACTACAGGTGAACAGAGTCATACATGTTGTACACACTACAGGTGAACAGGGTCATACATGTTGTACACACTACAGGTGAACAGAGTCATACATGTTGTACACACTACAGGTGAACAGAGTCATACATGTTGTACACACTACAGGTGAACAGAGTCAAACATGTAACTAACAGATATCATGAAGCTTCCCCACTTCATGACTCACATCAACACAAGTTTATATTACAAGTGTTCATGTTTAAATATAAACATTATGGAACTGATATCATGAAACTTCATTCCTCACATTAAAGCTTCGATGTGAAACTCGACTACAGAATCTGATCCTGGGTTTGTATCTGAGTTGTAGTACTTTGGTATATTGTTGTGTACTCTGATTGGTACTTTATATTTAGTCTTGTATTCTACAGCTTTATATCATCGAGTGCTGAGAAGTATATTAACTGTGTACTTTTACTGCTGTGCAAAATCTATATCTCTATATATCTATATCTAACAGCAGCTCAAAATAACACTGAGCAGCCGATAGTACTGAAGTATTACTGTAGTATTTATACTGTACTGAAGTATTACTGTAGTATTTGTACTTGTACTGAAGTATTACTGTAGTATTTATACTTGTACTGAAGTATTACTGTAGCATTTGTACTGTACTGAAGTATTACTGTAGTATTTGTACTGAAGTATTACTGTAGTATTTATACTATATTGAAGTATGACTGTAGTATTTGTACTGAAGTATTACTGTAGTATTTATACTGTACTGAAGTATTACTGTAGTATTTGTACTGAAGTATTACTGTACTATTTATACTGTACTGAAGTATTACTGTAGTATTTATACTGTACTGAAGTATTACTGTAGTATTTGTACTGAAGTATTACTGTAGTATTTATACTGTACTGAAGTATTACTGTAGTATTTGTACTGAAGTATTACTGTACTATTTATACTGTACTGAAGTATTACTGTAGTATTTATACTGTACTGAAGTATTACTGTAGTATTTATACTGTACTGAAGTATTACTGTAGCATTTGTACTTGTACTGAAGTATTACTGTAGTATTTATACTTGTACTGAAGTATTACTGTAGCATTTGTACTGAAGTATTACTGTAGTATTTATACTGTACTGAAGTATTACTGTAGCATTTGTACTTGTACTGAAGTATTACTGTAGTATTTATACTGTACTGAAGTATTACTGTAGTATTTGTATTGACGTATTACTGTAGTATTTGTACTGAAGTATTACTGTAGTATTTATACTGTACTGAAGTATTACTGTAGTATTTGTACTTGTACTGAAGTATTACTGTAGTATTTGTACTGTACTGAAGTATTACTGTAGTATTTGTACTTGTACTGAAGTATAACTGGAGTATTTGTACTTGTACTGAAGTATTACTGTAGTATTTGTACTGAAGTATTACTGTAGTATTTGTACTGTACTGAAGTATTACTGTAGTATTTGTACTGAAGTATTACTGGAGTATTTGTACTTGTACTGAAGTATTACTGGAGTATTTGTACTTGTACTGAAGTATTACTGTAGTATTTGTACTGTACTGAAGTATTACTGTAGTATTTGTACTTGTACTGAAGTATAACTGTAGTATTTGTACTTGTACTGAAGTATTACTGGAGTATTTGTACTTGTATTGAAGTATTACTGGAGTATTTGTACTTGTACTGAAGTATTACTGTAGTATTTGTACTGAAGTATTACTGTAGTATTTGTACTGTACTGAAGTATTACTGTAGTATTTGTACTGAAGTATTACTGTAGTATTTGTACTTGTACTGAAGTATTACTGTAGTATTTGTACTGTACTGAAGTATTACTGTAGTATTTGTACTTATACTGAAGTATTACTGTAGTATTTGTACTTGTACTGAAGTATTACTGTAGTATTTGTACTTATACTGAAGTATTACTGTAGTATTTGTACTGTACTGAAGTATTACTGTAGTATTTGTACTGTACTGAAGTATTACTGTAGTATTTGTACTTGTACTGAAGTATTACTGTAGTATTTATAATGTACTGAAGTATTACTGTAGTATTTGTACTGTACTGAAATATTACTGTAGTATTTGTACTTGTACTGAAGTATTACTGTAATATTTGTACTTGTACTGAAGTATTACTGTAGTATTTGTACTTGTACTGAAGTATTGCTGTAGTATTTGTACTGTACTGAAGTATTACTGTAGTATTTGTACTTGTACTGAAGTATTGCTGTAGTATTTGTACTTGTACTGAAGTATTGCTGTAGTATTTGTACTGTACTGAAGTATTACTGTAGTATTTGTACTTCACTACAGGACGACTCCTTTGTTTTTACAGCTGAAGTCTAAACTGACTGTAAGAAGTTTCCTGAAGCTGAAGTGAGTGTTTGTGAAACATGTTGAACAAACAGTATCTGTCACACCCTGCTCTCCCCCCCCCCCCCCTCCTCTTCCTGTAATGTGGTGGAGCTTGTTATAACCCCCCCCCCTCCCCCCTGCTCATACACTTCCTGGTCCCTCCCCTGCAGATCTACAGCTGTGTGGATGGGTGTAACCAACATGGCGCTGCACACACACAGCTGACAGGCTCCACTCGCTGCACACACACATGCTGTTGAGATCGCAGCTCAAACTAGTTTCACTTCTCAGGAAGTGAGACTCACACAGTATCTGTCACACCCTGCTCCCCCCCCCCTTCCTCTTCCTGTAATGTGGAGGACCTTTATACCCTACACTCCTCAGGAAGTGAGACTCACACAGTCGCTGGCAGTGAAGGAGAAATGGCGCAGAAAGGAGTTCAGCTGGACCGCGAAACCTTCTCTTGTTCCATCTGTCTGGATCTACTGAAGGATCCGGTGACGACTCCCTGTGGACACAGCTACTGCAAGAACTGTATTCAAAGCTTCTGGGATGGAGAGGACGAGAAGAGAAGCCACAGCTGCCCTCAGTGCAGGCAGACCTTCACACCGAGGCCTGTCCTGCTGAAGAACACCATGTTAGCAGCTTTAGTGGAGGAGCTGAAGAAGACTGGACTCCAAGCTGCTCCTGCTGATCACTGCTATGCTGGACCTGAAGATGTGGGATGTGATTTCTGCACTGGGAGAAAACTGAAAGCCTTCAAGTCCTGTGTGCAGTGTGTGGCCTCTTACTGTGAGAAACACCTCCAGCGTCATTATGATGCGGCTCCATTCATGAAACACAAGCTGGTGGAGCCCTCCCAGAAGCTCCAGGAGAACATGTGCTCTCGTCACGATGAGGTGATGAAGATGTTCTGCCGTACTGATCAGCAGTGTATCTGTTATCTCTGCTCTCTGGAGGAACATAAAGGCCACGACACAGTCTCAGCTGCAGCAGAAAGGACTGAGAGGCAGAGAGAGCTCGAGGGGAGTCGACTAAACATCCAGCAGAGAATCCAGGACGGAGAGAAAGATGTGAAGCTGCTTCAGCAGAAGGTGGAGGTCATCAATCGCTCTGCTGACAGAGCAGTGGAGGACAGTGAGAAGATGTTCACTCAGCTGATCCGTCTCATGCAGAAAAGAAGCTCTGATGTGAAGCAGCAGCTCAGATCGCAGCAGGAAAGTGAAGTGAGTCGAGTCAAAGAGCTTCAGGAGAAGCTGGAGCAGGAGATCACTGAGCTGAAGAGGAAAGACGCTGATCTGAAGCAGCTCGCACACACAGAGGACCACAACCAGTTTCTACACAACTACCCCTCACTGTCCCCACTCAGTGAGTCTACACTCTCCTCCAGCATCAACATCCCTCTCAGATACTTTGAGGAAGTGACAGCGGCTGTGTCACAAGTCACAGATGAACTCCAGGACGTTCTGAGAGAGAAGTGGACAAACATCTCACAGACTGGGACTGAAGTGGATGTTTCACTGTCAGCAGAGCCCAAGACCAGAGCTGGATTCTTAAAGTATTCACGTGACATCACACTGGATCCAAACACAGCACACACACAGCTGTTATTATCTGAGGGGGGCAGAAAAGTGACAGTAATGAGTGAACAACAGTCTTATTCTCGTCACACAGACAGATTCACTGGATATCTTCAGGTGCTGAGTAGAGAGAGTCTGACTGGACGTAGTTACTGGGAGGTGGAGTGGAGCGGGGGAGTTCGTGTAGCAGTCGCATACAAGAACATCAGCAGAGCAGTGGGGGGGGGTGAATGTGGATTTGGATGTAATGATAAATCCTGGATGTTATATTGTGACAATAACAGTTATACATTTTATCACAACAAAGTCAAAACTCCCGTCTCAGGTCCTCCGTCCTCCAGACTCGGAGTGTACCTGGATCACAGAGCAGGTGTTCTGTCCTTCTACAGCGTCTCTGACACCATGACTCTCCTGCACAGAGTCCACCACACATTCTCTCAGCCGCTCTACGCTGGAGTTGGTTTATATTCTTATGGATCCACTGCTGAGTTCTGTAAACTCAAGTAGACAGAAGTAAATCTCTGGTTCTCCTTCAGGGAGTCTTCTTCTCTCAGTGAGTAAACTAACCCCCCCGCACTAAGTGACATGTTCTATGTTTCATATTATATTCCAGATGATCAGCTGTACAATGAACCTGAATAATAATCACAATATAAGTGCAGGAGGTTTGTGTGACACCAGGATGAAGTGTGAGCAGATAGTTTCCTGTGAATGTTGATCACAGATCACATTTACTTTGAACACAATGTTCTTGTGATGTTATCAGTGAAGTTGAACATGACCCTCATCCTGGGTGGGGTTTGTATTAAACATGTTAAGACTAAAAAGACTTCTTCCTTTAAAATGAATGTGAACGTGTGATTTAAGGGAAGCGGCTTCAGCTCTGTGTTTAAACTCTGAAACGTATTTCGTCTCCGTGTTTGTGCCGACGGCTGATTGTTGTGGCGTTTGTTCAGCTGTCACTCAAACATTGTGGGCGGTGCTTGACGTCATCAGTGGTTGTGTAATGTGGGACTTTGTTTAGGTGGAGCTGCTCCCTCTGTCTGTGGAGCCATGGAGGCTCTCACTGCTCATCATGTTGCTGTCTCTGCATCAACATGTCCACTCAATGTTTGATGAATATTTGTGTTGATGTATTTCTATCTTGTTTCTCTTCCACTGCATGTGTTCAGAGAGGAAGCAGCAGCTTATCCTGGACACTTTGTTCTGTTAGAAAGACGTCTAGAAGCACATTGATGTGTTGTTGTTGTTATGAGGACTTATAGAAGTGTACTTATCCTGATCATAATCCATCAGCAGAGGATTCATTCTTGTCTTTCACATGCTGACATTGTGCTCAAAGTGAACGTGTACATGAAGTCATTGAACTTTACTGATGTGAGAACAAAGTGCAGCTTCACATGATGAATAAACAAACATCAAGTCTTTTCTTCTTGTCTTCATTCCAGGGTATCAAACAAAGCTGACGGAGACAATGTGAAGCTGATCTGAGACAATAACTGAGCAAAGTAGCAGCACGTGGTGATCAGATGTTGTCTTATAGATCAGCTGTGAATATGAAACTACTGTATTACTGCAGATCAATATTATCACTACAGTAATAAGGAGACATGTTTCGTGTCTGTCGAGTGGGGAAATGAAAGAACGTACAAATGAAAGTCATGAAATGTGCAGTTTGAAGGATTTAAAGGACCTTTGTGTTGCTGTAGTTTCCCAGCATGCTCTCTGGTCTGTGTGTTGGTGTGCAGGAGGATCCAGGTGGAGCAGATGCATCAACACAGAGATCAAGGTGCGTTCACTGACCTACTTCAACAGTAGGAGCAGTGACTGTTGAACTGTCTGTCAGTCTGTGTGTGTGTCTGGCTCCACCTGCTGCTTCTTATTTTAATGACAATCTGCATCCAATAACTTCTGCACTCTTTAATATTGAGCTCCACCTTCCAGATACTGCAGTACTTCTTCTGTGAAACACATCGACACACTGCAGCAAGTATTCATGTGTTCAGTGAAGACGAGCTCTAATGAACTCCTGCATGAAGGTGAACAGGCTCAAATAAACAGCTCACACATATCAGCTGACACTTCCCCACTTCATGTATAACATGAGCTGTGAGTGACATGTGAACAAAGCCCTCTGCACAAAGCTTCAGAATATAGAGAGGAATGAAAGTGGAACGTTTGGTGTATGTAAGTGCTACTGAAGTGGAGACTTCTGCTGAAGAGTGTGAGAAAAAGCTCCTTTAGAGAAAAGCTCCTTTAAAGATATGTATTGTAACATTCATACATGTTGTACACACTACAGGTGAACAGTCATACATGTTGTACACACTACAGGTGAACAGAGTCATACATGTTGTACACACTACAGGTGAACAGAGTCATACATGTTGTACACACTACAGGTGAACAGAGTCATACATGTTGTACACACTACAGGTGAACAGAGTCATACATGTTGTACACACTACAGGTGAACAGAGTCATACATGTTGTACACACTACAGGTGAACAGAGTCATACATGTTGTACACACTACAGGTGAACAGAGTCATACATGTTGTACACACTACAGGTGAACAGAGTCATACATGTTGTACACACTACAGGTGAACAGAGTCATACATGTTGTACACACTACAGGTGAACAGAGTCATACATGTTGTACACACTACAGGTGAACAGAGTCATACATGTTGTACACACTACAGGTGAACAGAGTCATACATGTTGTACACACTACAGGTGAACAGAGTCATACATGTTGTACACACTACAGGTGAACAGAGTCATACATGTTGTACACACTACAGGTGAACAGAGTCATACATGTTGTACACACTACAGGTGAACAGAGTCATACATGTTGTACACACTACAGGTGAACAGAGTCATACATGTTGTACACACTACAGGTGAACAGAGTCATACATGTTGTACACACTACAGGTGAACAGAGTCATACATGTTGTACACACTACAGGTGAACAGGTCATACATGTTGTACACACTACAGGTGAACAGGGTCATACATGTTTGTACACACTACAGGTGAACAGGGTCATACATGTTGTACACACTACAGGTGAACAGAGTCATACATGTTGTACACACTACAGGTGAACAGGGTCATACATGTTGTACACACTACAGGTGAACAGGGTCATACATGTTGTACACACTACAGGTGAACAGGGTCATACATGTTGTACACACTACAGGTGAACAGGGTCATACATGTTGTACACACTACAGGTGAACAGAGTCATACATGTAACTAACAGATATCATGAAGCTTCCCCACTTCATGACTCACATCAACACAACTTTATATCACAAGTGTTTAATATGTACATGAGGCGTTATGTAATGTAGCTGTGGAGAGTTTACATCTACACACACAGTTACACACACACACTCTCATGTTCTCATGCTTCCTCTCGTCTGAAGACGAGAATATTGGCCTGCATGAAGAACAATGTTCCACATGAAAACAACAGACAGTGTTTGTGCGTCTGAAGCGTTTCGACAGTTTGAATTCAGGATATTTTCTCAGAAACCAACAACGTGACAAAATTTCCTGTTTTTCTGTCCTTCACCATCTGAACCAACGGTCTGATCCCAGAGCAGCTTCTCTCTGGAGACGTTCGCTGTTCTGCTCCGACAGGTTTCATGTTTTCCAGACTCAAAGTGTCGTTAACACTCAGTAGACCTGCAGACTTCAGACCGACTGCAGCAGCAGCTACAGGGACCGTTAGCTAAGGTAGGAAGACCTTCAAAATACTCTTATTTAAGGTCTTTAACAAAATCATTACGAAGACTTTAATTTAAAGTACAAACTCTTTAAAAATACTTATATTTAAGGTTATTAAAAAAACGTGATTAATGATTATTTTCATTTAAAAGGAAAAAAACAACATTATACTTTTGTTTCAGGTAAAAAAGAGAACAAGACCCCATCATTATAAAGACTTTTATTAAATGTAGAAAAACATTTTAAATAATTTTATTTAAGCTAAAAAATATATATATTATATAGATTTATGTCTTAAAATAAATTCTGACAAGGACATTTATTTAAAAACATCATGAGGACCTTAAATTAATATTTACAAAAACATGATTAATGACACGTTTAAAAAAGCAAACATTATATGGACTTTTAATTAAAGTAAAGAATTAAATTAAATACATCATGAGGACTTTGGGACAATCTCTTCACCAGGAGTAGTTTTATGAAAAGTACAAATCTACACTATTGGGGTATTTATTTAACAAAAAACAAAACATAGTTAAGAAGACTTTAATTTCAGGTGAAATAAATAATTATAAGGACTTTAATTAAAGATGAACCATCGTTAGAGGCTGTGTCAATTAAGATCACCATAAATGGCACTTTTATTTAAGGTTAAAAACAACATTATATGGACTTTTAATTCACATCAGAACACAATCCAGTTTTAGTACCTTTAATTATTTTAAGTAGAGTGAGTCATTATTGGGATAAACTTTGAACTCAGAAAAACTAAAGATATTAATTAGAGAAACTAAATGTTTCCATGATTCCCCGTCAGCAGGACTTTACCTTCAGGATGAACACGACCGTGACCTTCATCGTCCTCCTGCGGTGAGACGACTCACACCTTCACATCTTCAGACGCTGTTTCCTGTTTGTAACCAGTTAGTTTCCTCCTGCAGATGTTGGGTTGTTGCGTCTCGGCCCAGCACACAGTCCGTCTCCTTCTCGATGGTTTTCAGCGGCGGGACTCGGCTGCAGGTGGACGCTGAGGAAGAAGCAGCAGATTGTGATGAAGACGAGCTTCATCTTCAACATCATCACAAGACAGCAGGTCGGATCCAAAACGTAAAAGATTAAATGAGATTGTGGTGGATTTGTGTCTCTTTGAAGTTATTTTGCGTTTCTTTGTAATATGTTGTGTCATATTGTGGGTTTATATTTCTTTAAAGTTGTTTTACGTCTCTTTGTAGTTGTTTTACGTCTCTTTGCAGTTATTTTGCGTCTCTTTATAGTTGTTTTACGTCTCTTTGTAGTTGTTTTACGTCTCTTTGTAGTTGTTTTACGTCTCTTTGTAGTTATTTTACGTCTCTTTGTAGTTGTTTTACGTCTCTTTGTAGTTGTTTCACGTCTCTTTGTAGTTGTTTGACGTCTTTTTGTAGTTGTTTTACTTCTTTTTGTAGTTGTTTAACGTCTTTTTGTAGTTGTTTTACATCTTTTTGTAGTTATTTTATGTCTCTTTGTAGTTGTTTTACGTCTCTTTGTAGTTATTTTACGTCTATTTGTAGTTGTTTGACGTCTCTTTATAGTTGTTTTACGTCTCTTTGTAGTTGTTTCACGTCTCTTTGTAGTTGTTTGACGTCTCTTTGTAGTTGTTTTACGTCTCTTTGTAGTTGTTTTGCGTCTCTTTGTAGTTGTTTCACGTATCTTTGTAGTTGTTTGACGTCTTTTTGTAGTTGTTTTACTTCTTTTTGTAGTTGTTTAATGTCTTTTTGTAGTTATTTTATGTCTCTTTGTAGTTGTTTTAAGTCTCTTTGTAGTTGTTTTAAGTCTCTTTGTAGTTGTTTTAAGTCTCTTTGTAGTTGTTTTAAGTCTCTTTGTAGTTGTTTCACGTCTCTTTGTAGTTGTTTAACATATTTTTGTAGTTTTACATCTCATTAGAAATATTAAATAAGATTATGACATTTTGAAGACACATCCACCATTGTGATGCTTTTATAAATTGTTGATTTAAATTTCCCGCCTTTGTTTTGAAAGTGTATAATATTCGTATTATACTCATCTGTCTGCAGGTTCTGGTCCGTTTGTTCAGATTCTATCGTCCGCTCCGCTCTCTCCGGATGCAGGATCTCCTCACCTTCTGGTGTGCGTCCTCACTGGGTTACACTCACCTCTGCAGGACGTCCTGTGGTGGGTCGACAACACGGCGGTGACATCATCGGGCGCCGTCGTGTCACGGATGAGGTCAGAGGGGGGCGGAGCCTACAGCGCCACCTCGGTGTGGGAGGTGCCGGCAGAAGACTGGAGGTCCAGTTCCGAATACTGTTGTGGGACGAAGCAGGAGGGACGAGTCTGCAAACAGAAACTCTTCTCAGAGGTCTGACTGTGTGACTCAGAGGTCACGGGTTCGAGTCCCAGACTGGACTCAAACACACGGCTGTGAACAGATGGACCAGCTGGAAAGAGACTGCGATAAATCTACGAGCTAAACGTGTGTTTTATATTTCAATTTTTATTTTTCAAACAGCTGGTGGCGACAACTGAGGACTCTGAAGTGACTTCTGCCTTTTTCAATGTGTTAATATTTGAATAATATCACTGCAGGAGAATAAAACACCTGCTATCTTGTTTTGCTCCTCTTTGTGCTTTTTTGCGCCCTAAGTTGTTTTGCGTCTTCCTAAATTTGTCTATGTGAAGGATTTGTTGTAGTCGTTTTGTGACTGTTTTACGTTGTTTTGCGTTTCATTGTAGTTTTTATGCGTTTCTTTGTGGTTGTTTTGTGTCTTCTTGAAGTCTGAAGTTGAATCTTGAAGTCTCGTTGAGGTTGTTTTGCGTCTCTTTACGTTATTTTGCGTTTCTTGAAGTTGTTTGCATTTCTTAGTTTTATTTGTGCCTTGTCGTGTGCGTCTTTGTGGTCGTATTCTCTTTGTGACATCCCAAAAAGAAATGTTAGCAGTAACTTCACACAGAGGCCCGTTCAGTAATCCGTCCTTGCATCTGTGTCCTCCAGAATAAGAGAAGAAGCCATTAATGACTTCTACCAACTGTGATGCAGAGTCCTGCCTCAGACGGAGTCCTGCTGGATTCAAACCGAGTCTTTAATCTGATATGATCAACAGAAAGTAAACGATACATGCAGAGATACACATGTTAACAGCGCTCACACTGTCACTTTATGTCATCCTTCGAAATAAAAAAGAAAGGTACGAGTTCACTCAGCAAACACAAAACAAACACCATTTACAGATTAGCCCCGCCCACCTTGAACCCCCCCCCCCCCGACTGTCCCTCCGAAGCCGAGATAAATAGAAGCAAAATATTCATGTTTTCACATAAGAGTATAGATGTGAGTCACATATACAGAGTACATGCTTTCTGTCATGACAGATAGTTCCAGTGAGTTTCATTTGGCAAAAGTTACAACAAAAGATAAATTATTTAAAGAGGAACCAAACTACAGACCACAGTCCAACTTTGACGCAGAGCTTTTCTCCCAGTAACGCCTGAAAATAACTTTTTTAACGATAATGTAAGAACTCTCAGGTCGGGGATTATAAAGATATATTATCTCAGAAATATAAAATGTGCAAATAAACAAAATATATTAAACTGTTCGAGTCGTGTTAACATTTCACACAGATTTCATGTTTATTATATGTTGAATTAAAAATGTACAAGATTTTATCAGGCAAAGATGCTTTAAACTAAAATTCCTGTCGATGGAAAATGAAGCTTAAACATTATCTGAATACATTTCCAATGATGGAATATTACATTATGTGAGAAGATGTTTTCAGGGCACCTTTTGGGGGTTTGGTTCCTCTTTAAAATGAAAAGCCCTTCAGGGACGACTGTGTTCCTCTTCACCATCCAGGAAGTTCTACGGTGGCTGAGACAGAACAAAAAGCTCTTTTAGAAACGCAGCTCAGGGCTCGTATCGATGAATCACCTCAGAATCACTCCTGTTGATCAAGCGGAGAGTTAACAAACGACTTCAGAGTCATTTACTGAACGTCCTGCTCTCACTTAGAGAGTTACAGCTTCAAATATGAAACAGTCAAATTAGAAATGCCGGAAAAAAGCACCTTTTATTAGGTGCATCAGTAAATACCTCAGGTAACTACAGTACAGTCGTGAAATATAATACAGATAACGAGTATCTCTGTTAAAAACGTAATACGGAAGTTTTTTAATTACTTCATCAAAGTGATGTAACTGATTACATTTGATTACTTTACTGGGCAATAAAGCTGAACAGTCCTAAAAACAAAACAAGCTTCACACGGTGACGTTAGAGCCCTTTTCCAGCACTGACAGGCGTTCTTGTTCGGCGACATGGCCCCCCCCCGCTGTGGGTCGCTGGTTGCTTAGAGCTGCTGTGCATTGATTTGATTGACAGATTTAGCTAATTAAAACAAGAAAACACTCAAAAGCAAAATACATGGAGTCTGTCTGGACGTAAAGTTCTTTGATGGTGTTGCACCTAAAAGATGCAAAGCAGCAGCTTTAATGTTATATTGTACAGAATACGTTTTCACCAAACAGAACAAATTCAGATTCAACCTTTTGATTCGTAACTTTCTCTGTAAAGGATTAGAATTATATTTAGTGCTTTAATTACATAACACTGTTACATGTAACTAGGATAGTAGTATGAACGTGTCTCTCTGAGACGTTTTGACCAGTAAGGATCGATCTCCCGTTCGGGCCCAGAACTCTTCTGTGAACTGAACCGGCCAACGGCAGGAAGTTTGCTTTAGTTTGGTCTGTCTTGGCCACCGTCATTTTGTGTTTTTCCCAGCGTGGCATCGGGTCGACAGGATTTTCTTTCCAGAGACGTCTGCGTCATTTAAAAGAGTGATTTTGGAAGCCCCTGTACAAAGAGAGGTAGAACGTGTGGTTTCAGATCAGACGAAAGGTTTTATTTAAAAGGGAAACTTCAGTGTTTTTCAACCTGGAGACTAGTTTTGTGACTAATGGGGACAATTATTTTTGAAACTTGTCCAATATCGAGTGATAAATAGTGTCCATGTTGAAAAAAACAAAGTTAACTTTAACGTCGAAGCTCAAATTTTGTGTTTTTGGGTGTTTGGACACTGACTGTGTCTCTGGTCAGGTGGTAAAGATGTCAGTAATAATCTAAAACCAAACTATGTACAGTGCAAACAGGAGCTCGTCATCATCACTGCTGATAAAAGTGTAAACAACACTGCGTTTTACCCACAAACACAACACGCCACTGAACTACACACTGGATTTATCTACTCATACAGCTGCAGAATGAAGCCAGCGGGAGTCAACAGTCAAGAGTAGAAAGGATAAAAAACAAAAGATCGTGTCTTTAAACTTCCTCAGAGTTTTTTGTCCAAAGCAGCAACACATCAGCTCCGTCACTAAAAAGGGACGCAGAAGAAAAAGCTGCTCTCTCTCCTCGTCCTTCACACCAGTGTCCACGCAGACGTGTTCAATAAAGTTTAATAAAATACAATCAGCTTCGTCCTGAGCATCTGAGGAAAAGGTCACCTTCAAAAGAAGAAGAAGAAGCCGGAGTCTTTGTTTGTCCCAGATCAGAACTTCAATGTCAATATTCAAGAATACACCTGCCAATGATCTCCAAGCCAGAACTATTTCTTGACAAACAGCAGTGTATCCATCCGCCCAGTGCCTCTGTGCAGCGTCTCTGGTTATAAATTCTTGTTCTTACATTTCAGTTTTTCAGCAGATTAAAGGATAGACTGTATAAACGAAGTGGACGCAGCCTCCGTGAAGTCCTCTGAAAGGTAAAGCCCATGAGGAAGAGCCTTAAACCTGCGTTCTCTGTAACATCCAGCAGGGGGAGACTCCTCTGGTTGTATAGAAGTCTATGAGAAAATGTTTCTATTTCTCTGTAACATCCAGCAGGGGGCGACTCCTCTGGTTGTATAAAAGTCTATGAGAAAATGTTTCTACTTCTCTGTAACCTCCAGCAGGGGGCGACTCCTCTGGTTGTATAGAAGTCTATGAGAAAATGTTTCTATTTCTCTGTAACCTCCAGCAGGGGGCGACTCCTCTGGTTGTATAGAAGTCTATGAGAACATGTTTCTCTCTTGATTTATTCCCTCAGTAACATTTTCCTGATGAGTTTATGTCTCAATCTGTAGTTTCAAGTCTTCTTCAACATGATGTTCATTTAGTAACTTATGGAAACATTTACAGTAAAATAGAGGATAAAGCAGCGTCTCTTTAGGGCGAGGCTACCTGTGATTGACAGGTCGCTACCACGGTGACATGCGATGCGTATCTCTCCCCAACTCCAATCTCTCGTCAAAACCAAGATGGCGACAGCCAAAATGCCAAACTCGAGGTTTCTACACCGTAGGCCACAAACCAACGGGTAGTCACCGTGACTACGTCCACTTCAGTCTGTGGATTAAACATACGAGTTACAACATGTCAAGCTTCAGACGCGGTGGTCGGTGTATTGTTGGACAGAGTCCGGCTAGCCGTTCGTTATATACGAGAAATTAATAAAGTCGTACATTTACGATAAAATAAACCTTTGAATATTCTCTGAGAAAAAAGGAGGAACCAAACCACTTCTCTTTCCACGGTTAGATCAACTTCCAATTTCTCAAATATTTCCTCAGAGAATATAGATTTGTTTTCTTGGAATATCCCCCCCCCGGCTCTGTATTTATTACAATGGTCCTTATACGCTGTTGTAGTTCTCAGAGATAAAATGTAAGTTTGTGACCAAACTGAAGCGACTCCACCACAGCAGCTGAACATGTTGAACCTCCTTCTCTCTGTGCAGCAACATTTAATCTTCACTGAGAGGTTAATGCAGCAGAAGTCGTCAGACTCCATCTAAACGTGTGAAGGTCTGTGACCGGTGCAAAGCAAACACATTCATATGTTTCTGACGTTACTGCCGTAAGAAAAGCCACAAAACACAGCAAGAAACATTATTTTAGTTTGTTTTGAGTAAATGGAGCTTTCTGTTCATTAAAATGCAGCGGGAAGTTTCATATCTTAGTTTGTGATATTAGATTATAACAGTGAATTACATATATCATGATACATATAAACTTTTTATAAAATAAATTCAATTTAAAATAAAACTGTGCCATAAATCTCCAGGCACATGGCAGATGGTGGATTATTAAAATCTCATATGACAGAAATAATCTAATAATCATCTACAAAAACACAAACAATGTTTTGCTCGCTAGAAAAGCCACACTTTAAAAAAAATAAAAACATCAGATAAAAGACAGAACGATTTGGTTGTTTTTGTTAAAATCTGAATAATCTGGCGCGTTTATCTGTTTTTCTTACCACAGAAACAACAGCAGAGATTTAATAACGTGTAACTCGTGTGTCGTGTTTCAGATCCTGAATCTTCTCCAGCCTCAACAGAACCAGAACCAGCAGCTCAACAGAACAACAGTCCCGGCTGCAGAAACTCAGCGAAGCCTCCAGCGTGTCTGTTCGCACGTTAGCGTAGAAGTGGAAGTTAAACGTTTTCTCCGTCAGTTACAGAAACTTTAGGTTCATTTGGTGCCAAAGACTTGAGATGTGAGTAAAGAGCTAATGGAAGATGAGACACTTTCGCAGAGTGGAGCGACTCTGTTTGTCAGCTGATCACTGGCAGTGGGCCGTCTTACTGGCGGGCTCCGCCCCCGGCGTGAAGCCGTTGCTGAGGCCGGCGGGACTCGGGGTAATGGCCACCGTGAGCTTAGCGTCGACTCTGGAGGCGGGCTCTACCACGGAGTAGCTCTTCTGCGGAAGGCGTGGCGGGACCGGGGCGGCTTTGGGGACGCTGGACGCTTGTCGAAGCCCGTCGAGGCGCAGCGGCGGTCTGGTGGGGGCGGGCCCTGTGGGCGTGACAACAGCGCTGGGTGGTGGTTCTGGGCTGCGTGGAGGGGAGGGGGTGAGGGCACTTTGGTCGGCGGGCTTTGATTCGTCCTCCTGCGGCGGCTGCTGGTCCGGGGGCGGGGCCTCTTCGTCACCGGGGGTGGGGCTTGTTGACTCCGGAGGCGGGTCCTGCTGCATGCTGCTCTGCCTGGAAGTCCCCGAGCCTGGAATCTCACAGCTGTCGGTGCGGCGCCGCGAGCTCTCGTGCATCCGGCTGGTGGCCACGACGGCCTTCATGGCGGCCTGTTGACACATTCACACACTTTTATTCTGGTTTTGTCGTTCAAAAGATAAAAACTGAAGTCAAGGTTTTCTGCAGAAACATATCGAGCATTTCTAAAGTCAAACGCTAACGTTCCCCTAACAGGAACAGTGAGCACTGCTAAACAACGTGGAGCAGGAACACACCTGACTCGTGCATTAACACGTTGTTTTGACCAAACCAGAGTTGGTGATTGTTGGAACAGTGAAAAGGCTAAAAAGGTCGGTTGGAGTGAGTTTCATTTTGGTTCTCTCGAGTTTAATGAAGTATGTTTTACGATAAGTTAAACAAGACAATAATCTTAGTTTGGTGAAAGACATAACTTGAAGGTGTAAAGTTGTATTTTTTATTAGTGACACCTTTGCGAATATTGGAAATGTATTTTAACGACAACCCTATCACTCACCCTTTGAACGAAATTGACACAATTTGACAACTCTTCTTCAAATCTAACCTCAGATGTTAAACACTGCTGCACAGTGATAGTGGTATGTTGGATGTACTGCACATTAGGGTTACACATCTGTAACTAAGTCTAAGAAAAGAAAGACGCTCCGTAGATCTTCCCTGTTTTGGGACTAAAAGCACAAACTTCTGATTTGTGTTTCTCACACTGCTGAAGCTTCATGAACAGGAGGAATTATTACACACACACACACACACACACACACACACACACACACACACACACACACACACACACACACTAACGCTCGTGTACATTTACTGTAAAGATTTGGATTTGTTTTCGTCAACACTAAGTCCTCACCTTAAGTTTGCGGCGAGCGTTGAACTCCTGTAGTTTCCTCTGGGCGGTGTCCATGTGGGAGAAGCGGGCGGCTTTGCCGAGCACCCAGGGGTGCTGCAGGGCCTCCCGGACGCTGAGGCGCTTGTGAGGGTCGAGGACGATCAGCTTACTGACCTGCAGACCAAAGGACCGAGTTCAAGTCCCTTCATATAAGTCCAACACAATCCAGACAACTATCACCAGATTTTAATATTTCCGACAACCCTCGACTGAATCATGAGTGACGAATGCTTCAAACCAACAAATCTTAGCTTAATATTTCATATTTCATCGGAATCATTTTATTCTACATGTCTGATTTAAAATTTCCCAAAAATCAACCGTTCGCACGAAACACATCCTGTAAAAAATATTAAATTCTGCGCTCGTCAGCGTAACGGTGAAGACATGAACGACTCGGCTGAGACAAACAGTCACGTGACAGAAATGCAGTGGAACTTGGACTGAATTTAAAGAAATTATTTTTATAATTGTATTTATTTATCGCATTATTAGTGTGTTATAGCCTAAGTCCTCGCCAAACAAGTACAAGTCATTCAAGACAAGTCACGTGAGACTTCAAGTCAAAATAAATTCCAGAAAGCTCGAAGTTAAAGTTGCCCCTGTGGAGTTTTCATGTAAACAAACAAAACATATTGAATTATTAAAGTGCCAGGATGTCCGGAGGAGGGACTCACCAGATCCTTGGCATTGAGGGAGACGTCGTCCCACCACGGGGACACAAACTCGTAGTCGCAGTTGAGGATCCGGCTGTACATGTACTGATCCCCCCGCGGGTCAAAGAAGGGCTCGAACCCGCAGAGTCTGGGGAACAGGACGCAGTCAGCGGCACAGGTACTGCTATTTATTCAAATTAATTAAAAAAACTTTAAGAGACTTTTTTCTCTGTTTTTATAGTCAATAAGTGAATAATTTCTTTTTTTGTCACAAATAAACAACATTTTACGGAAGCCCTGAGAGGCAAGTGAGGAAACAAATCAGCTGATACATTTTCTAAGTTTGATCTAAACTATTTTATTTCCTGTGTTTATGATTTAAGAACAGATTTTTCGAGGATAATCTTAAATAAAGTTGCAGCTGTAAAATAGGTGAAAATAAAAAAGTGTTTGTTGTTGTAATACTCTTTCTGGCCACAAGAGGCTGAAGTGCACCACAGCGACTGCACATGGAAATGAGCTAAATCTGTAATAAATCATTTCCTCTCTTTATGACATTAATGTTTTTATGCATAGTTGTTTAATAAAGGACTATTAAAAAAGATATAATAAAAACCCCAACACCTCATATTCTCGGACTAAAAGCATTCAGATTTTCTTCCTGGTGATTTTTAATTCCTCTAAACACAAGGTACATATATTGTGTGTTAACAAGTTACGTAACATTACCGTCACGTCTTTCTTTTGGCTAGAAATGTAATTTAATCAGCGCTAATCTGCCGCTTTTATTCCTATTTAGAACCTGGGGCACTGATGCACTTCAGCCTCTTGTGGCCAACACGAGTATTACAACAACAACAAACAATTAGAGGCGGCTGTGACTCAGAGCGGTCGTCCACCAATCACAAGGTCGGCGGATCGATCCCCGTCCCCTGTGGTCAACATGTCAAAGTGTCCATGGGCAAAATCCCAAATGACATAGCCAACAGTGTGTGTGTGTGTGTGTGTGTGTGTGTGTGTGTGTGTGTGTGTGTGTGTGTGTGTGTGTGTGTGTTTATCTCTCCTGACTTGTTGCAAAGACTAGAAAAACGCTGTTCTTAAGTCATAAACACAAACAGAAGACTTAGAAAACGGCTCACAAGACTTTTTCAAATGAGGGATCAGAACATTTCCGCTCGTAGAGTCATTATGGACAGTAAACCCATTTAACGTCTCCATTAACACACCCAGTTAATGTCTGAGGAAACAGATAAACAGGAAGCTGTGTTTCACATTATGTCATCGTTGTTATAAGACAGACGGAAGACCAAAAAACTTCGACGTGAAATCCAAACAGAGAGGAGTGAGTCAGTCCTGAATCAGTTCTTTGGGAGGTGTGAATGGACTCACAGGATGTAGAGGATGACGCCCACCGACCACATGTCCACCTCGGGGCCATACGCGTTCCCCCGCAGGATCTCTGGAGCTGCAGGCGCAGAGAGAGGAGCCCGTTACACGCCAGATGGCCGACAGAAGCTCTAACTGAGAGTACTGTGAAATCCCACAGAGCAGCGGCTGCAGTGAACGCATCACTGCCTGCTTCCGGACATCACAGATACACAGGTCATTAAACACATATAACACACACAGCTGATATTATACTTCTACCTTCTCTTACAGCTACTACACCACCTAGTTCTCCTCCTACACCCTTAAATTCGGCTGGTGCAGCATTATGAACTCACCGCAGTACCCCGGTGTGCCACAGACCGTCTTCATCGTCACCTGGTCGTCGATGATTTTGGAAAGACCAAAGTCGGCTGTAAGAGAGGAAAACATGAATTCATGAATTTAATAAAAACATCTGATTCATTGATTCTTCTCACTGTTGGGTTTTGAGAAGTGTTTCTACAGTTTCTATTTAAAGTGAGATGAGGTGCAGAGAGCAGTGAAGGAGAGTCTGAACTAAAGGAAGGTGTTGGTGCTGAATGTGAGCGTCTTCCATCTGTAGCTGCTCGCCGGAGGCTCACCGGCCATCTGGAGGCCGAGCACACACTGAGGAGGCCAAACACACACTGAGACCCAACACACACACTGAGGAGGCCGAACACACACTGAGGAGGCCGAACACACACTGAGACCCAACACACACACTGAGGAGGCCAAACACATACTGAGGAGGCCAAACACACACACTGAGGAGGCCGAACACACACTGAGGAGGCCAAACACACACACTGAGGAGGCCAAACACACACACTGAGGAGGCCGAACACACACTGAGGAGGCCGAACACACACTGAGGAGGCCGAACACACACTGAGGAGGCCAAACACACACACTGAGGAGGCCGAACACACACTGAGGAGGCCAAACACACACTGAGGAGGCCAAACACACACTGAGGAGGCCAAACACACACACTGAGGAGGCCGAACACACACACTGAGGAGGCCGAACACACACTGAGGAGGCCAAACACACACACTGAGGAGGCCGAACACACACTGAGGAGGCCGAACACACACTGAGGAGGCCAAACACACACTGAGGAGGCCAAACACACACCGAGACCGAACACACACCGAGACCGAACACACACCGAGACCGAACACACACCGAGGCCGAACACACACTGAGGAGGCCAAACACACACCGAGGCCAAACACACACCGAGGCCGAACACACACTGAGGAGGCCCAACACACACCGAGGCCCAACACACACCGAGGCCCAACACACACCAAGGCCCAACACACACTGAGGAGGAGGCCGAACACACACCGAGGCCCAACACACACCAAGGCCCAACACACACTGAGGAGGAGGCCGAACACACACCGAGGCCGAACACACACCGAGGCCCAACACACACCGAGGCCCAACACACACCGAGGCCCAACACACACTGAGGAGGAGGCCGAACACACATCGAGGCCGATCACACACCGAGGCCCAACACACACCGAGGCCCAACACACACTGAGGAGGAGGCCGAACACACACTGAGGCCCAACACACAGCGAGGCCCAACACACAGCGAGGCCCAACACACACCGAGGCCGAACACACACCGAGGCCGAACACACACTGAGACCGAACACACACCGAGGCCCAACACACACTGAGACCGAACACACACTGAGACCGAGCACACACCGAGGCCCAACACACTGCGGCTGCTCCTGGTCGCCAGATAACTGGACCAGATAATGTTCTATATTCTCATTGAGCTCAAACTGAAGAGCAGGACAGGATGCTGCGTTCAGGTGCTGTCAAATCATTATTACTTAAAATACGACAGATGGGATTTTCTGCTATTTACAGATGAATTGCAGTTCTGGAAAATAACTAAGTACGTACTCAAGTCATATAACCTTTGTGCATCACTTTTAAAAAGCTGCTCTGACGTCGTACAAGGACAAAAACATCTGCGTTAAAAAACTGCCATAAAAATATTATATGTTAATATTATTTTCCATCTTTTGACCAACTTCACTCCTGATCATAACTACCAAACATATTCAATAACTTTCTTAATTTTAACCCTTTAAATTATTAAAAAATGTTATGCCACTGTTTTTTTATGAGAATTGTTTTTAAATTATTTTATGTATATTAAATGCTAGGGGGGATTTCTTTCACAGTCTGGGATGTCAATGATACTCAAACATGTTTTTGTGCTGTGTCAGATAAAGATTATATATTCATTTTATTTCCCACTTTCTCTGAGTTAAATCAATAAATAATTTGTTTCTGAATACTAAATGCAAGGTGAGACACTTCTAGTTTATTTTCTTAAACTTCATTTAAACCTACACTCTTAAATCAGAATTGAAGTAAATCCAGTTGTCAGTAAAAGTCTGAACAAGTGTAAAGATGTGAAGCTGTTGGTGTTTGTTACCGATCTTCAGCGGAGCGTCCAGCGACAGGTCGGCGTACAGCAGGTTCTCCGGTTTGAGGTCACGATGCACGACACCATTCTCATGCAGATACTGAAACACACACACACACACACACACACACACACACACACACAGTTTAAAAGCAGCTCCACGTTTGAATATAAACAGAGTAGTAGGAATATTGTCTTTTTCGGAATCACGGCACAAAACTGAATATTTTGTGAACGTAAACGTAGTCAGTGTTAAGTCTTGTTGGCGCCCTCTAGAGGCTGCAGTGGGTATTACAGACACACTGTGAAAAGTGTTTGTGAGAAAAAGCTGGAGAGATATGAAACGCCTTCAGGTGAGGTGGAGGTGTCTGTGTGTGGTGGGGGGGCGTCTGTGGAGGATTTGGCAGGATGGACTGACAGATGGCGTCTTTCTCCAGCTCCCAGCATGCCCTGCTGCTCTCTGAACACTAACTTCCTGTTCTCAGATCGGAGTCTGAGAGGAGATTTTATTTTCTGAAAACACTTTGTGAGACGATCAATCAATTCAGGATGTTTATGAAGCGTCATTTTATTTTGGAAGGGTGTGTTGCAAATAGAAATGTTGAGACTACAAACATTTGTAAAGGTGGATAAAAGTTGAAGCCTGGTTTGTATTTAATTAAAAAGAACATTAAGTGTAGATTTATAAATAACTGCTTTTTGTAATTACTGAGACACAATCTACGTGTTTCTGTATAATAATGAAATTAATTTGTATGTGAAGCTTTTTTTCTTTTCTTTTAATTTAATTTACTTATTATTTTCTTCTTTTGTTTTATTATATCTTTAATGGGTATTTATTTCGGTTGTGTGTTTGTGTTTATCAGTACGCATCGGCTGGATCTTTGTATTTGTTCCAGTGAGATGTCTGTGTTGTCTTTACTCGTTAAAAGAAACACTAATATAGAAGCAGATAAATCATCAGTAAGTCTTCATGTTTTTCAGTCTCTCTTACAAACATTAAAATCTGCCACACAACAGTCTGATATCTCGTTTCCTGCAGACGAACGAGTCCATTTTTAATCTTTCATTTGTCTCATTTGCATAATTGTCATGAACATAAACACTGCAGCCGTCCCGACGTTGCAGCGCCGCTCTCCTTGATGACAGTCGGCTCTTCTCTGAGAGTGAAACTGTGAGAATATAAAAGCCGTCGCCCTCGTGGAGTCACGACCCTGAGTTTGAGAAACTGGTGCAAAAAAGATGTTGATGTGTTCAGGGGCTATAGGATGTTTCTGCGTTGCAGATTAACGTCACACACACACACACACATGTGATACAGCAAATACAACTGTACTGTAATCCTAATACACACACTCACACACACACATACACAGGCGTATGTTTCTCTGCGTGGTAGATGTAGGTCAGCTGTGGTCAGTGTGTTTATATTTGTGTGTGTATATTTGTGTGTGTGTGTGTGTGTGTGTGTGTGTGTGTGTGTGTGTGTGTGTGTGTGTTAATCCTCTCTGGTTTTAATCTGTTCAGCAGCAGGATGGAAGCTGCTGTTGCATAAGAAACCTGCAGCTGCTGCACGCTGCCACCGTGTACAACAACGCTGCTGCCAGCAACACCTGCAACTGACTACTGCAACTACAGCAATCAACTACAGCAACTCATTACTGCAACTACAGCACCACATGCAACTAACTACTGCAACTACAACAACTACAGCAACCTTCTACTGCAACTAAAGCAATCATCTACAGCAACTCACTACGGCAACTACAGCAACTCACTACTCCAACTACAGCATCACCTGCATCTAACTACCGCAACTACAACAACTACAGCAACCTTCTAATGCAACTGCTGCAATTACTGCAACTACAGCTACACTTGCAACTCACTTCTGCAACTACAGCAACTAACTACTGCAACTACAGCAACTCACTTCTGCAACTACAGCAACTCACTACTGCAACTACAGCAACTCACTACTGCAACTACCGCAACTCACTACGGCAACTACTTCACATATTGCAACTCACTATTGCAACTAGAGCAACTCACTACTGCAACTCTTACACCGACAGAAACTCACCAATGCAACTACATCAACGAACTACAGCAACTAAAGTAATAAGTAGTCCATGAAATAAATACATAATAATTAAAACATATATCTAAATAAATCATTATACACTAAAAATATTACAATATTTTGTATTGTTATAAAGATATATGTTATATTAATTAATATATTTAGTATCAGTTAATTAATAATATCATTTAATGTAATATAATATAGTAAATGTTTTATAATTTATTATGAATCATTTATTTTCTATGATTCTGAAACATTTGTCAGAGACTGAAGCCTCATTTTATTAAAACGTAATATTATCTGATAAGAAATGTATAAACATGTGAATGGCACTGAGCCTTTGTTTCCCCTGAACGTGTCTTGTCAGGCAGAGCTGTATCATAATCTCTCATGCTGGCAATAATTACATGTTATGATCATCACTGACTTCTTTTATTAATTAATCAGTTTTTGTTTCCTGTTGCTGCATATTCAGCCATGTTGGGCCCAAATAAAAAGTGCAGTGTTGTGTAAGCATGTCAGTGAACGCCTCGTCACATGTTGACATTTAAACTTTCAGGTTTGATTAAATCCGCTGAGAAACAGGAAGACTGTGATTCATCAGCTGGAGGAGGAAGAACTCCTACTCCACAAAACAAAATCTGCTTCTGAACAGACTTCTGTTAGAGAACAAACATGTTCATAGTGAACCTGAAGGAACAGTGCAACATTTATTATAGCTTAAAGGAACAGTGCAACATTTATTATAGCTTAAAGGAACAGTGCAACATTTAATGAAATCCTGCCACATGTTTTATATAGAAATCATTTTCATCTCTGTGTGTCGAGAAGAGAGAAGGTAATGTTTAGCTATAGGACCAAGACACCATCTCTTAACCAAGTGGCATCCTCCGGTGCTGAACAATTAAGCCAACGCAGAATGAATCCCTATTCACGTTTTAGGGCACTATTATGTGGGCAGCTCTTTTTTTTGCAGTTTCCGATAAGATAACTCTTAGTTAACTGTCTGTACCTGGAAGCTAACACAAACTAGAAGCTAACCCAAACGCTAACACGAACTAGAAGCTAACCCAAACGCTAACACGAACTAGAAGCTAACCCAAACGCTAACACGAACTAGAAGCTAACTCTAAGCTAAGTGTCTGGATCTAAAAGCTAACACAAACTAGAAGCTAACCCAAACGCTAACACGAACTAGAAGCTAACCCAAACGCTAACACAAACTAGAAGCTAACCCAAACGCTAACACGAACTAGAAGCTAACTCTAAGCTAAGTGTCTGGATCTAAAAGCTAACATGAACTAGAAGCTAACTCTAAGCTAAGTGTCTGGATCTGAAAGCTAACATGAACTAGAAGCTAACCCTAATGCTAACTCCAACTAGAAGCTAACTCTTAGTTAACTGTATGGACCTAGAAGCTAACAAGAACTAGAAGCTAACCCTAAGCTAAGTGTCTGGACCTACAAGCTAACATGAACTAGAAGCTAACCCTAAGCTAAGTGTCTGGACATACAAGCTAACATGAACTAGAAGCTAACTCTCAGCTAACAGGAACTAGAAGCTAAGCATAAGCTTAGGACGTGAGATCTGACAGGTTGAAGCCTCTCTGCTGGTCTCGTGACAGTTTTCAGACCTAAAAACCACATCTGTCTGACAGCAGCTGGTTCAAGCTGCAGAGACTGAACAGAGACGGAGGAAGTGAACAGTAATCTAATGAACGGAGGGAAGGATGGAGCTGGATCATCTACTCTGACTGTGACGAAGAACAGACACACAGACAGCGCTGGATTTTACTGACAGTGAGAACAGACACTGAATGCAGCAGTCTTACCGCCACGGCCTCCAGGATCTGTTTGATGACGTGAGCGGCGTCTCTCTCGCTGTAGTAACCTCGCTCCACAATCCTGCGGACAAACACACACGTTACACCTCTGACATGACGCCTGTTTATTTACATTCTCTACAGCTTTTTCACTTTTTACATATCTGTATCTTCGGACCCAAACCAGTTAACTCTTGTCCCTCACCTTAAGAAGTCTGCGTCAAAAATATATAATAACATTATCATAACATTCCACTTCCGTCCTGATCATAACTACAAATAATCATTCATTTTCAGAATTTTAAATACCAGTTTATTTACATAATGACACAAAACACACAAATCTTTCATTTTTTATGTAAAGTACAATTTTGATGCCGGTGCTCAAATATAATAATATTAATTGTTATAATAATATAATAATGATTTTTATGGCCGTGGGATCAGAAACTTTGGTTTTAATGTATTTCAATAGAGACCTTTTTGTCCTTAAGGCTCTGACTGTCTGTGTTTTGGACACACACTTTAATATACACTTATTAAAGAAGCTATGGTACAATTTACAAAATGTGGGGGGAAAGAAACGCCATATGCATTAACTGAGCCGAAATAATGGGAAATTGTCAAATTAAAAAGTAAAGAAAGTCCCTAGTGAGGCACATGGGTTAGTTGTCCAACGGCCCAGAGTTTATTATAATGTTTAAGCCTCGATAGTGTAAATAAAAATGCAGAATATACTTTACCTGTCGAACAGCTCTCCTCCCGTCACCAGCTCCAGCACCAGAGCGATGTCAGTGTCCGTCTCAAATATGTCCTTCAGCTGGATCTGAGAGAAAACAACAGAACAAGGTATAACTCTGTAAACATCAGTAATTATATATTATAATAAACATATAGTGTATTGCTGGTTACACGCAAATTATCATATTTAAAACAGAGAGTGGGCGCTCCAAAGTATAGGAATACAATGAAATGTAACACGACATAAAGATATGTAAAGACATGTATGTATATGTAAAGACATCCAACAGATAACATTTAACTTGCGCATGAAAACAGAGAAAATATTTATATTTTATATTATTTGGTCTTTTAACAAAAAATAATGATATGGGAATTTTTATTATATTTTTTAATGTATTTATTATTTATTTCTCTATTATTGTCCCTTTGCATCCCCCCCCCCCCCTATTTATTTCCCCAAACCTATTTATTTCTGTATTATTTTCTTTGTACATTTCTTCTGTATTATGCAAATGAGGAAGCGTGTCATATTATTATTTCTGATATTTATACACAATCATTACTTTATTATTAATCTACAGGAAAACACAGACACACTCGACTACAGCGACACTGAACGAGATATGACATGCTCAAACTGTCAAATACAATATATATGTATATGTATATCACAATATCGAAAATGAATGAAAAATATATCAAATATATATGAAACATTTAAAATGAGCACATTGTGGTTGATAACGTGCTTTTTACAATGAATCATTGTGAATATGATTATTACTGTGTGGTGAGAAACATACTTACGATGTTTGGGTGAGAAAGACGCAGCAGGACTCCGATTTCTGTGCGAACTATTTTCTTGTCGATCTGCGACAGAAGAAACAACGTGAGACGGAAATATCTGTTAAAAGTCAAACAATAAAGAAAAACTATCTGATCGAGGCAGCGGCAGACCAGCAGCCTCGTGTTTCTACAGTTAAAATGACTGTTTTATCAATGGAGTCTGGTGTGTTTGAAGAGAGCATATATAACGGCTTCAGTTCCCCGTGAGAAAGGATGTCTGACAGCAAGTTATAGCAGTGAAAATATTCTAATTATAGCGTGCCCTTAAACTGATATAGATTTTTTCTTAGGTGTCTAAAATACGTCCACAGCAGAACATTGATCCGTCCTGCTGCCTGTTTCTATAAAAGTATCCAACTAAAGATGAGTGTGTGGACTTTAATGTGGCTGCTCTTAAAGGGATAATAATAAGAAGATGTTTTGAAGTGGGGTTGTAAGAGTTACTTCTCCTTCGTTTGTGTATTACCAAGAATATTTTTTCTGACGCCGATATCTATGCTCTCTTCAAACACACCAGACTCTATTGACAAAAACAGTAATTTTACCTCACAGAACACAGGAGTTTGTGTTATTGTGTGACTTAAACATAAACTGTGAAACCATGGTAGCGACCTGTCAATCACAGGTAGCCCCGCCCTAAAGAGACGCTGCTTGATATCTATTTTAAATGTTTCCATCAGTTACTAAATGAACATCATGTTGAAGAAGACTTGAAACTACAGATTGAGACGTAAACTCATCAGGAAAATGTTACTGAGGTAATAAATCAAGAGAGAAGAAGAAACATGTTCTCATAGACTTCTATACAATCTGATTTAAATTATCATCCTCACTGACAAGCAAGAGGCGTTTGAACATCCCTGTTTGTTAATTCACATAGAAATATAACTATATAAATATATATAAAACAGAAATCACTTTTTTCTATATCAATCTGCTCAGAGGTCGACCCTCGTCGTGACCTCTGACCTCTGACCTCTAACTGGGCCGAACACTGACCGTTTTCTTGAGGACTTTGAGGGCGTAGGGTTTCTGGGTCTGTTTTCTCCTCGCAGCGATACACGATGGACGTCGCTCCTCTGGAAGAAACCACAGTGTTAAAGCTGAACGTGTTTAATTGTCTCATTTCAGGCGAGGTGTCAGGAATATGGGGCTGTGAAAGGTTTATAAATAACATACGTTCAAAAGTAGAAGGATGGCTTTTGTAAATCTGTTTTGATGTACTTGTCTTGTTTCTGGATGTTTTATCACCTGCCATCGTCGGGCTTGTTTGCTATTAGTTTAAATATGTGTTGTGTGGTTTCCACATATATATATATATATATATATATATATAAATATATATATATATATATATATATATATATATATATATAAATATATATATATATATATAAATATATATATATTATATATATATAAATATATATATATATATAAATATATATATATATATATATATATATATATATATATATATATATATTTATATATATATATATATATATATATATATATATAATATAAATATATATATATATATATATAATTTATATATATATATATATATATATATATATATATATATTTATATATATATATAAATTGTTGGTCAAATGGTCTTAAAATAGAGAAAGTTCTTTAGTCGGGTATTTTATTGTTTTGGTTTGTTTCTGTCCTGTGAATACGTGGGCGCGTTTTAAAATAAACGTGAGACTTTTTGCATTATATTTTGTCATAATTTCAGGTTCATTGCATTTCCCCGCACACGGTAAGAGGTTAACGTTGTAGTAAATGTGATGAAGGCGTGAATCAAGTTCAAGGTTTTCTTCATTATCGGAGGAGCTTCACGCCCACATCGCAACCACGACGCCTTCCCGCCTTTTTTTCACGATTATCTCTCCGATTACGTGAATGAGACGTCATATCTACGCAGGACGGCTCGTGAGTTATGAAGTTATTAAAGTCAGAAACAGAAGAAACAGAAGAAACTGTCTCCTCCTCGTCTTTCTCTGAGAAAAGTCACGTTCACACAAATTCATCATGACTGTGAAAATACACTTAAATAATGTGTGTGTGTGTGTGTGTGTGTGTGTGTGTGTGTGTGTGTGTGTGTGTGTGTGTGTGTGTGTGTGTGTATGTGTGTGTTATTCTGATGGGACAGATGGAGGAAACAGATCCATCTGAAAAGAAACCACACACACACACACACACACACTCACACCTACACACAGTGCCGGCCGGTCTCCATGGCAACAGGGCACCTGGTAACAGAGCGGCTCACACGTTTGTGAATTCACTGCTGACATAATTTGAGTGTTTTCCCCGGAGTTGTTGTTGTTGACTGAAAGAACAGCAACAACAACACGACGTGTGAACACGCACACCAACAATAAACAACGGTTTGGTCACTTTCACACCGGCAGAACCAAACCAGGACGCTTTCACCAGACAAAACGTGCGAGCTCAAGTGAAGTGTGGACAGCTCATTCCAACCAATCACAGAAGGCTTAACATGCATGTGTCATTTCATTGGTTAAAAAAACTTTTTCTTTTCCTGGTGAACCAGAAGCCTGTTTGCGAATGTCGAGTGGCAGTCGGGTATCACGATATCACGGTATTAAACAATCAGCTAATATTTCGTCCTCACGTTTTACATTATGTTAGAGTTCATTCAGCTTTTGTCCAAAGTGACAATAAGTGCAAACAATGATGAGGATACAAACGCCGAACAGCAAGAATCTTACAGGTAGATTAGTTTCAAATAAGTAAAACTAATGTAAGACATACAGAAATAAGAAAATCTGAAAAGAATTTTAAAAGATTTTTTTTAATAAATGTAGAATTTGTTGCTGAGGTGTTGTATTGGATATCATTAGATTTAATCTTAATCAAGTGTCCAGGGAGCGTACAGTATGTTAACAGAAGCCAGGTTTCCATCCAAATGTATTGAACATTTTGTTTCAGAAAAACTTTATTGATAAACTAACTTTTCCACCGCAACGTAAAAACTTGTTTCCAATATTTCAAGATTTTCATATTTCATCTCAGGGGGGTTTTTTTGTGCAAATTTGAAATATGCTTAAAAAGAGGTGGATGGAAACGCACCTAACGTGTTGGAAGTATTAATAATAAGCATAATAATAATTTATTCATAAAGCACTAATGTTGCAATATTTATAGATCAGTGCGCTTCAGAGCTTCGCCCCAGATCTCCGCTGACCCTAGAGCACTAGACCACCATTTCTCACGACATAGTGTACTTAACAAAGTGATATATTTTTAAGAAGTTGTGTTTTTGTGTCACTAGTGAAACTTGTCTTTGCATTAGTATCCAAAACTGTAAGATGCCAACAGCTCTGGTCAGTGATTTCAATCCGTATGTGGGTCATTTTTACGCCAAAATGAAATATTTAAGCCATCAGGAGAGCAAGACCCCGTAAAAACGTATCAAATGTGCTGTTTTAATGTCAGCTACAGGTAAGGATATGGGTAGATAGTTATGCCGAATGATGTATTAGCAGCTCCTGTTTGCAGTGTATTAATGGATGTATAGACAACTATCACTGAATTACTTTGATACCGAAGAAACTTAAAAACATGAAAGTTCTCAGGCAAGTTCTGCAGCATCTTTTTTCTTTACATTGCTAGGGGGATTTATGGACGTTTATTCTGGATGGACATCAGATATAATGATATCAAGATTACCAAGTAGTTCTGTTTCACACGGTTAAATAGGTCATTTATGTTGCTTTAGGGGTCATTGGCAAACCTCCTATTATATATATCTTTCCTCCTCAAACACGGTTTCTTAGGTTTAATCCAGAATCAAACTGGGCGTAAATTTAATCTGGAAATGTCACCAAATGAGCAATGACTTTATAAAATATGTAGCAATAGGTTTATGATGATTCAACAGGGCAGAACTAAGGGTTTGTCACTTCCAGATTTACTTCATCCTCATTTACGAGAGCCACCCATAACAACACTTCCATGGTACCACGGAGGGATTATGAGACTTTGGGCCCCTGGGCTCAGACATGTAAGAGGCTCTACACAGAAACAAGACACACACATCTACTTTGACTCCCTTCAGAGTCGTTTTGTGTGTCTTTGTGATTGTTTTGCATCTATTTTAAATGATTTAGGGTCTATTTCTTACTTGTTTGCATCATTTTGAGGTGGTTTTGCATCCTATTTTTTTCATTTTGTGTTTTTTTTATTGACATTTTGCTTCTATTTTTAGTCTTTGTGATTGTTTTGAGTCTATTTTGAATCTTGTGTTGTGGAGCTACGGCTGCTCACAGACGCCGACAATAAGTTTGTCTCGTCAGGAGAATCTCAACCCTGATAGGCTTTTTATAATCTGAGAGAAAGATTTAGCATTTCCAATATTCTAAGATTTACAAGAAATTACGAGAAAATAATCAGAAATTTGCGAGAATTCATTTTTTATATTCTCTGAAATTATAGTCACACATTTACGAGAAAGAAAACTAACATATTAACGAGAAAAAAATAAAATAGTCTCTGAGATGAAAGTCGTACATTTACAAGAAAAGATCATATTAACGAGAAAAAACTCGAATTTTCTCGTGAAAAAATGGAAAACATTATGACAAAATAATTTTTATAATTTGTTGTAAAGTGGTAAATTTACAGGGAAAAAATTATATATTAATGAATTATTTTCAAAATATACTTTCGAGAATTTTTTTGGATATTCTCGTAAATAAAGTCGTAAATTTACAAGCAAAAAACTAAAAGAACCTCCATCACTTCACTTTGGATCAACCTCATCACAGTAAAGGGATGACTTTTTAATCTCAGATCATTTCTGATTTATTTTCTTGTAAATTCAATCTCGTAAAATACAATAAAATATTATATAAATATATATATATATATATATATATATTATATATTATATATATATATAAATATAAATATATATATATATTATATATTATATATATAAATATAAATATATATATTATATATATTAAATATCAGAATTTAAACAATACAATCCAGGACCTGAGGAAACTCATGTGAGTAACTTTGGTCCAATGGGGGTCCATGTGAGCTCATCTCCCCCCCACCCCCACCCCTAACAATGTGGTGCAGACCTGCCCAGCTCGGAGCTCAGGGTGTAGAACTCCTCCACCGCCCCGTCCCGCCTCGACCCGTCCACCCAGAACTCCACCGGCGCCGAACCGGGCCGGGACGTCGGCATGGTTGACAGCAGAACTCCCCCCAAAACAACCAGGACCGAGTCCAAGATCACACCAGGACCAGGACGTGACCCGATCAGATCCAGGAGCAGCGTAATCCAGATCAGATCTCAGATTTAAATCCAGCTCGGTAAAACCCGGATTAGAGGAGCAGAGGGGGGATGATTCATGATCCTGATGGGCTTTAATCCAGACCAGCACGAGGAGGAGGAGGAGGAGGAGGAGGAAGAGGAGGAAGTCTCAATCAGGACCGTTTATCACAGAAAAGATCTGACAAACTAAAAAACAAAATAAATGTTTTTAATCCTCAGGGACAAACACGACTCTGTGGTCCAGGTTGGAGCAGGAGCCGGGATCGAGACGCACCAGGTCCGGATGTGTCGCAGCTCACAGTGGGCCTAAAAACGCTCTCAGATGTCAGATCACTTCAGTCCATCACCCCCCTGTCCCGGGTTTTATTCGTATTTCCGTGTTATTACCGGCAGAAACGGTCCCTCCGGAGCGCTGCAGCCTCCCGGTGGAGATCCAGCCCGGACAGCCGCGACAACAACACCGGAGCCCAGAGGGCGATTTCACCGGGAAAACAGACAGCGACACACCGGGCTGGGTCAATGCGGGATGTCAGTGTTCGGTGCTCGGTAGGGAGGTTTGATTCCCGGGCAGGGCAGCTCCAGATGTCCGCGGGATCTGCAGAGACAGAGATGCTGCTGCTGTAATCTCACAGCCCCGCCCCTCTGTCAACGCGAGCACCAATCACAACGCTGTAACGGAGCCAAACCGCGCTGCCATTGGACGGCCGGCCTGTCAGTCACTGAAGCCTCAGTCAGCAACCTAAATACAGAAATAACCTAAATACATAAATGTACATTAGCGTGACATCTGGAGGCTTTGATCCTGCGGGAATCAAACCCGCAACTCTGACACCGAAACACCATCACACGTTAATCTGAGAAATATTTGACTAATATTAGTAAAGTATCCTAAAGATGTTGGTAAATATAAAATATCCCCAAAATATTAGTAGAATATCCCCCCAGAAATTGTAAAATATCCAAAAGATATTGGTAAAATATTGGATAAAACTAGTAAAATATCCGAAAGATGTTAGTAAAAGATCAAAAATAAATATTATTAGAATATCACTAAAACATAAATTAAATATATATATTTTTTAATATCAGGAAAACATTATAGAACAATATCAGACAAAACTTTGTAAAATATACGAAAACATATCATTAAATATCAAAGAGAATACCTAACAAATAAGAGTAGAATATCCCAAAAGTATGAATAGAATATCCGGCTAAAATTTCATTAAACATTGGACAAAACTTAGTAAAATATTCGAAAGGAATATCAGTAATTATTCATAAAATACCAATAAAATATCCAAAAGGTGTTAAAAGTAAAGAATTAAAATGTCACAACAATATCTTTTTTTAAATATTGGTCAAATATCTGAAAAATATAAGTTAAATCCATCCATCCATCGTCTACCGCTTATTCGGGGTCGGGTCGCGGGGGCAGCAGCTCCAGTAAGGAACCCCAATCTTCCCTTCTCCGGGCCACATCCTCCAGCTCCGACTGGGGGATCCTGAGGCGTTCCCAGGCCAGATATAATCTCTCCACCGAGTCCTGGGTCTTCCCCGGGGTCTCCTCCCAGCTGGACGTGCCTGGAACACCTCCCTAGGGAGATGGCCAGGTGGCCTCAACTGGCTCCTTTCAACGCAAAGGAGCAGCGGCTCTACTCCGAGTCTCTCACGGATGGCTGAGCTTCTCACCCTATCTCTAAGGGAGACGCCAGCCACCCGTCTGAGAAAACCAATTTTGGCCGCTTGTACCCGTGATCTCGTTCTTTCGGTCATGACCCAGCCTTCATGACCATAGGTGAGGGTAGGAACGAAGATCGACCGGTATATTGAGAGCTTTGCCTTCTGGTTCAGCTCTCTTTTCGTCACAACGGTGCGGTAAAGCGACTGCAGTACCGCCCCCGCTGCTCCGATTCTCCGGCCAATCTCTCGCTCCATCGTTCCCTCACTCGCGAACAAGACCCCGCGGTACTTGAACTCCTTCACTTGGGGTAAGGGCTCATTCCCTATCTGGAGTAGGCAATCCACCGGTTTCCTGCTGAGAGCCATGGCCTCAGATTTGGAGGTGCTGATCCTCATTCCAACCGCTGCACACTCGGCTGCGAACCGATCCAGTGACTGTTGAAGGTCACAGACCGATGATGCCATAAGGACCACATCATCTGCAAAGAGCAGCAATGAGATCCTCAGGCCACCGAACTGCAACCCCTCTCCTCCACGACTACGCCTCGATATCCTATCCATGAAAATCATGAACAGGATTGGTGATAAAGTGCAGCCCTGGCGGAGGCCAACATTCACTGGGAACGAGTCAGATTTACTGCCGAGTATCCGGACACAACTCTCGCTTTGGGCGGAGTCCTCCCGGATAACATTACCCGGAAGGACTCCTTCTTCAGTCGGACGGCTCCCCTGACCACCGGGGTCCACCACGGTGTTCGAGGTTTACCGCCCCTTGAGGCACCTAAAACCTTGAGACCACAGCTCATCACCGCAGCTTCAGCAATAGAGGTTTTGAACATCGCCCAATCAGGTTCAATGCCCCCAACCTCCACAGGGATGTCTGAAAAGCTCTGCCGGAGGTGTGAGTTAAAGATCCCCAGCACAGGGGCTTCCTCCAGACGTTCCCAGTTCACCCGCACTACCCGTTTGGGTTTACCAGGTCTGTCCAGAGTCTTTCCCCACCCCTTGATCCAACTCACCACCAGATAGTGATCAGTCGACAGCTCCGCCCCTCTCTTCACCTGAGTGTCCAAAACATGCGGCCTCAGATCAGATGATACGATTACAAAATCTATCATTGACCTTTGGCCTAGGGTGCTCTGGTACCACGTGCACTTATGAGCATCCTTATGTTCGAACATGGTGTTTGTTATGGCCATTCCATGACTAGCACAGAAGTCCAACAACAAACGACCGTTCGGGTTTAGATCAGGGAGGCCCTTCCTCCCAATCACGCCTGTCCAGGTGTCTCCATCGTTTCCCACGTGTGCGTTGAAGTCTCCCAGCAAGACTACGGAGTCCCCTACTAGAGCCCCCTGCAGGGCTCCATTCAGGGTCTCCAAAAAGGCCGCATACTACGAACTGCGGTTTGGGGCATAGGCACAAACAACAGTCAGAGTTTTCCCCCCCATTACCCGAAGGCGTAGGGAGGCGACCCTCTCATCCACTGGGGTAAACTCCAACGTAGCGGCGCTCAGCCAGGGACTTGTGAGTATCCCCACCCCCGCCTGACGCCTCACACCTTGGGCAACTCCGGAGAAGAATAGAGTCCAACCCCTATCCAGGATTACGGTTCCAGAGCCAAGACTGTGCGTAGATGTAAACCAGATCCAACTGGTAGCGCTCCACCTCCCGCACTAGTTCCGGCTCCTTCCCCCACAGAGAGGTGGCGTTCCACGTCCCCAGAGCCAGCCTCTGCTGCCCGGGTCTGGTCCGTCGAGGTCCCTGACCATCACTGCCACCCATGTGACAGTGCACCCGACCCCAGCGGTTTTTCCCATTAGTGGTGGGCCCACAGGATGGATGGATGGGAGGCACCACGTAGCTTCTTCGGGCTGTGCCCGACTGGGCTCCGTGGCAAACCCGGCCATCAGGCTCTCGCTGTCAGGGCCCTCCCTCTGGGCCTGGCTCCAGACGGGGGTCCCGGGCTTCCTCCGGGCAGGGTCTCTCCTTTTCTTTCCCTTTTTTTCATGAAGTCGTTTTGAACCATTCTTAGTCTGGCCCCTCGCCTGAGACCAATTTGCCTTGGGAGACCCTACCAGGAGCACTAGGCTCCAGACAACACAGCTCTCAGGTTCATAGGGACACACAAACCTCTCCACCACGACAAGGTGATGGTTCCCAGAGTTAATATCCAGGAAATTGTAGTTACAATATCCAAAAATAAAAACGCTATTGAGATATCCAAAAAAATGTATTACAATATCTGAAAGAGGAAAATAATCTGTAAATATTTCCCAAAATATCGGTAAAATGTCTGATTAATATTCGCAAAATATCTCAAAGAACTCGTTCATACGCTGACTGAAGTCCATTCACTGCAGTGGAGACACCACAGCGCCCGCTCTGTTAACACTAATAACAATTAAACTTCTTTGTCGAGATGTGTTGAGATTTTATTTATGTGCGTTAAAAACTCAGGGTTTAACAGGTTCAACACAACAAAAAAACAATTAAATTCTTTTTTTTTTACTGAGTTAAACTGAACCAAACTAAAATTCATAAAATATCCATAAAATATCCATAAAATATCAATAAAATATCAATAAAATATCAATAAAATATCCATAAAATATCAATAAAATATCAATAAAATATCAATAAAATATCCAAAGAATATTAGTAAAATATTGGATAAATCTACACTTATCTCTCTTAATCATTGCCAAACCAACCTAAAAATAGTCCACTCTGAAAAATATTACAAAATCATCTGAGTTGAGTTGTGTATCTCACGCGCTGCCATCAGGACAGACAGGTGAGCAGATTTATTACCTCTGAGGGATGTGTCCAGATGTGAGCGTGCTCATTAGGTAAAAAGCCGCAGGCTGTGCAGGCAGGTAAACAGCTGCTGCTGCTGAACACGACCAGGATTAAAGCTGACAGGTGAATCATCAGGAGGAAACACAACCAGCGCAAAGTTAAACCAAGATGTGAAGCTCTCCAGATGTTCTCCCACAGAGGCCTGAATGCAGCTGTGACCTGCCACAGAGGGAAGAAAAACAAAGTCAGAATTTCTGAGAATAAAGTTATAAATTCCACCCCAGCCTGCAGTTGCTTTTAAACTGCTTTAAATTGTTTTATTGATCAAATTACAACTTTAATCTCGGAGTTTTCTCTTCGTATTATTCCCCGGCTCCGTAATCTTTATTTTAATGTATTAAACCTACAATGGCCCTATTACTTTGCTGAACAAAAGACACCACCACCTCTCCCGAAAGGATTTATTTATTCAGTTAACTCTACATTTAATTTCTCAACACAGTGTAGATGGGGATTCAAAGCCCTCCGCACACTGCCAGGGATATAATGTGGCGGTAAGATGCCGAAGCTTTTATTCATTTATTATTTATTGGCCTAAAATTAATCACATTTGGGCTAAAAATAATGTCATTAGCTCATAAAATACCCATCATATGTACCTTTTTAAAAACTGTGAAAACCCTTACATTTTAAATAAATAAAAATATTAATTCATAATCCAAAAAAGTTTGTAAAATATCAACAACAAAAAAATATATAAATATAAGTAGAATATCCCAAACATATTAGTAAAATATCAAACAAAAATGTGTCAAATATGTGGGAAGTATTGGACAAAAGTTAATACATATCTGAAAGAAATACAAATACCCACCATGCGTACATTTTAACTGTGAACTCACTGCAGGTTAAATGAAATGCCCCCTATATTAAAAATCAAATCAAATGTATTTATATAACCCAATATTACAAATTATACGTTTGTCTCAGTGTTTACAGACTACAGGATACAACACTCTCTGTCCTTAGACCCTCTGTACTTAGACCCTCTATCATTAGACCCTCTGTCCTCAGACCCTCTGTCCTTAGACCCTCTGTCCTCAGACCCTCTGTACTTAGACCCTCTATCATTAGACCCTCTGTCCTCAGACCCTCTGTCCTTAGACCCTCTGTCCTTAGACCCTCTGTCCTCAGACCCTCTATCATTAGACCCTCTGTCTTTAGACCCTCTGTCCTTAGACCCTCTGTCCTTAGACCCTCTGTTCTTAGACACTCTGTTCTTAGACCCTCTGTCCTTAGACCCTCTGTCCTCAGACCCTCTGTCCTCAGACCCTCTGTCTTTAGACCCTCTGTCCTTAGACCCTCTGTCCTCAGACCCTCTGTCCTTAGACCCTCTATCATTAGACCCTCTGTCCTCAGACCCTCTGTTCTTAGACCCTCTGTCCTCAGACCCTCTATCATTAGACCCTCTGTCTTTAGACCCTCTGTCCTTAGACCCTCTGTCCTTAGACCCTCTATCATTAGACCCTCTGTCTTTAGACCCTCTGTCCTTAGACCCTCTGTCCTTAGACCCTCTATCATTAGACCCTCTGTCCTTAGACCCTCTGTCCTTAGACCCTCTGTCCTCAGACCCTCTGTCCTTACACCCTCTGTCTTTAGACCCTCTGTCTTTAGACCCTCTGTCCTTAGACCCTCTGTCTTTAGACCCTCTGTCCTTAGACCCTCGCATCGCACAAGGAAAAACTTCCTAAAAGAAACCCCATAATTAAAGGGGAAAAATGTAAGAAACCTCAGGGAGAGACTGAGGAGGGATCCCTCTCCCAGGACGGACAGACGTACAATAGATGTCGTGTGTACAGGATAAACAACATAGTACAAATACAACATTTGACAGAAATGATGTTGTGTTGAAAAAGAGAAAGTTTGGATGAATCCAGGAAAATGTCAAAAAGGCTTCCTGGTGTCCAGCAGGACCAGGGCAGCAGGCGGAGCCACGATTCCTGATCCTGACGTAAATTTTATCAGTGGCATCCTGTCACATGAGACACAGAAACTCCGGATGATGAGTTAGTAACATACATTTACATAAATGCATACAGATAGAGAGGGAGAGGAAGAGAGGGAGGGGAGGGGAGAGGAAGAGGAGGAGAGCAGGGAGGTGTCCCCCGGCAGTCTGAGCCTATAGCAGCATAACTAGGGGCTGATCCAGGGCAAACCTGAGCCAGCCCTAACTATAAGCTTTATCAAAAAGGAAAGTCTTTAGCCTACTCTTAAATGTGGAGAGTGTGTCTGCCTCCCGAACACAAACTGGAAGCTGGTTCCACTGGAGAGGAGCTTGATAGCTGAAGGCTCTGGCTCCCATTGTACTCTTAGAGACTCTAGGAACCACAAGTAACCCTGCAGTCTGGGAGCGTAATGCTCTAGTTGGTTTATAAGGTACTATGAGATCTTTAAGATATGCTGGAGCCTGACCATTAATCGCTTTGTAAGTCAGGAGAAGGATTTTGAGTTCTATTCTGTATTTTACCGGGAGCCAGTGCAGAGCAGCTGATACAGGAGTAATATGATCCTGTTTCCTTGTTCTTGTCAATACACGTGCCGCTGCATTTTGGATCAACTGAAGAGTCTTAAGCGACTTTTTGGGACAACCTGATAACAATGAGTTGCAGTAATCCAGCCTTGAAGTAACAAATTGAAAACAACTTTTCAAAAGGCACAATGTATTTTTGGTGCCTCAAAGAAAATATATTTCAGTCACATAATATGTGCATACTAACCATATTTCAGTTTATTTAATTTTTTTGTGGTTAAAGATGTCAATAACGCATTAACTCTGTGTTCGCTATCATTTAAAGTAAGAGATAATTAAAGTGTAAAAATTAAATTAATTAATTAAAACATTTAATCAAATAAAGTGACTTCTATATTTTATTTTTATTAATATTAACCATGTTTACATGATAAGTTATTAAGTATTAAATAGAGGTTTGTAAAATCAGAGGGCCGAAAACTGCTCCTATAGAAAAGTTACAAATCTGTTGGTGAACTATGACCTTTACTACCTCCGGTGTACAGGTGGAGTCACATGCCTACGACTCATTGTGTGATTAGTTAAATATGAGAATTTTCTAAAGGGAAAGATAATTGATCTGGCTGAGGACAGAGAGCAGTTTGCTTCTGCCTTATCAAAATCTATATCAGTATTTATTTCAGTCAAATATGTGTCTGTTTTCTTACCTCTCAGTCTCAGAAAGACCTTAGTACAACATCTTTAAAACATATTAGTACAAAATCCCAAATATATTCATAAATAGAAGAAAATATCCCCAAAGAATATTAGTAACATATCTAAAAGAATATCAATACAGAATATCCAATATTTGTTAGCAAAGTATATAAAAAGATATTAGTAGAATATCCCTAAAATATTATAAAAAAGCAGTTATAGAATGTATATATATATATATATATATATATATATATATATATATATATATATATATAAAATATTTTTATTTATGTTTACATCTGCTGATACCTGTACATGGACACCCATTACACCAAACTCCAGCCATAAATCTCACAATTTAAAGATTTCTCCTTCATACCAGTAGCTATTCAGACTTTGCAGAATGTGATTCATGTTTTTCTAAATCTGGAGGAGCCGCTCTTCAGTTCAGCTAAAATCTGTTAGAAAATATCATTAATGTAACGGACAGACAGATGTGATTGGGACTATATCTTTGTACATTGCATATTTATTATATACTTGGTACTGTAAACCTTTGCAAGATTCTTCCCAAAATTACCACTTCTAAATGTGTTTTTAAATTATTTTTTTCTATTATTATTTTCTTGCATTTTTCAATACCTGCCTTTATTTGTATTAATCTTCTCGTTCTGTGTTTATGCACCAAAGCAAATTCCTTTTATGTGAAAACGTAGTTCAGATTTTGAAACAATTTTCTATAAAATAAATAAAAGCAGAAAGACAAAAAGGCAGAACATTTTACATTTCATTATGTTGATACACATTTAGTAATTTAAAGCTTCACTAAATGTACTGGATGTAAACCCTGCATTAAAACTTGCAGATGTCTGGATTCACTGTTGTGATTGGTTAGCAGGAATTACCTGAGAGTCAAACTGAGGGAGAACTTGCCCCACCCACACGCCTGACGTCGGCAGTAGGTGGATGTTAACTTCCTACTTTTTTGGGGATATTTACTTTAATATCAAAAAGTTCAGCTAACGCGACGTGTATATCTGGAAACCCCCCATTTATACCCCGGTTCCGGCTCAACAAGTTAAACTCCACCGCCGTTGTTTTCTTCTTTTAGTCCGCGCGGAGTGTTTCTGGACGTTAAAATGACTTTTAACAGACTTCGCTCCGCGGTTCTTGTACCGATATGTTGGGTGTTCGTGTCCGCGGTGGAGGAAGTGATCAAGCCTGCAGTGGTGCCGGGGACAGCGGCGGCGACCATACCCGCAGTGACGAACTCCAGCAGCGGAGGGAACTCCACACACCACGGCGGTCATAAGGGCCACGGAGGAGGGCTGTTTAACGGGCTGGATAGCTCGATGATCCAGAGGGCCCTGTACGTCCTGATCGGCATCACCATCATCGGAGTTCTCTACTTCCTCATCCGAGCTGTGCGGTGAGGACAACTGTTACTCCGCTTTACACCAAACTCCATCCATAAAAGTAGAGGTTTAGTAAATAAATGTATCGGTGACCCATTAACAAAACACAATATACAACTTTTGTCTGCTGCTACAAAAGCTAACGTATACTTTCGTAAAAGAAAAACTTGCATCCAATCACCTGTATCTGGATATACGCCACACCAAACTCTATTCATAAATCTCACAATTTAAAGACCTCTCTCATATCAGTACACCAAACTCCGTTCATATAAGAAGCGATTTAGTAAATAACGGAACGTATAGGTGACACATTCACAAAATACAAAGTAAAACTTTTTTCTGTTGCTACAAAAGCTAACATATACTTTCGTAAAAATAAATCCATTGTGAGGTGATAGACGTCACACCAAACTCCGTTCATAAATCTCGTGATTTAATACTTCTCTTAAATATTGCAGGAAAATAAAACGGCCAAATAGTTTTATGTTGTATTTTATCCATGAGTTAATAATTTAAGGATTCACGATATTTACTTCTTATTATATGGGTAGTTTAAACCCTTTTTGTTTTATCAGTATTAGTGATAAATAAATCAGTTTTATTCAGTTTATCAGCAATACTAATAATACTTCTGTACCTCCTAATAAATTGACATAACTAACATTACCCTTATAACAGTATTTTCATTGTGTTTTGAAAATGTAAAGCTTTTTTTCCTGCTAAAAATAAGACACAGCGAGTCGTGTTATCAAAGAACAGTTTACCAGTTCAGTTAATCCTTTATCACTAAAAACTGACAATACCGTCATCATTCCCCTGAATGTGCTCGTCACACCAAACTCCATCCATAAATCTCTCAATTTAACACTTTGTCTCTTATCAGCTAAATCAAATCAAATGTATTTGTATAGCCCAATATCACAAATTATACATTTGTCTCGGTGTGCTTTACAGACTGTACAGGTTACAGCTGTACGTACTCTGTAAACTACGACTCCTGTGTTTTATTTTGCGGTTGGAGCCACTCTTAAGTTCAGCATCTAAAGCACCAAACAGACTTGTATTATAATTATTAAAAAACATTTAGTGCTGGTAATAATGGTGATTTTTACTTGATTGACAGGCTGAAGAGGCCCGCCTACAAGAAAAAGTACGGCCTGCTGTCAAACTACGACGACTCTGTGGAGATGGAGGCGGTGGAGAGCGACGAGGACGACACGCTGTATGAAGCTCGCAGCCTCCGCAGGTCAGAGGTCAACAACAAATACACAGAATATATATATATATATATATATATATATATATATTTATATTTATATTTATATATATATATTTTTTATATATATATATATATATATATATATATATATATATATATATATATATATATATATATATATATATATATATATATATATATATTTTTTTTATATATATATATATATATATATATATATATATATATATATATATATATATATATATATATATATATATATATATATATATATATATATATATATACACACACACATTATTATCTCTGATGTCCACCCAGAATAAACGTCCATAAATCTATTTAGAAATCGTAGAAAAAAAGATGCTGCGGAACATTTGAAGTTTTCTTCAGTATCAAATGAATCCCGTGATATTTGTACCCATACAAATCCACGGGTACACTGGAAACATTATCTCCTATTAGATCATTTGGCACACTTTTAATAAAGACTATACTTCTTGTTTACATCACTCAAAGCATTATGGGAACTGTAGTTCCAAAGCTGATTATTCCACCAAATACAAGTAAGACAAAGAATAATCTATACATGGAGGAATTATAAATATTAATTAAAATAACCAAATATAATAATGAATACATAAATAAATACAATAAAAACAAAACTAGAGTTGAAGGAAATATAAAATAATAATATTATTAACAATCTAAGTGAAAATTAATTAATAAAAAAATAAGTTAAAACTAAAAGAAATGCAATTTACATTAAAATAAATAAAAACAAAAATGCAGAGATGACTAAAAATAAATTAAATACAAGAAGAATGGCAATAGTGATATTCAAAATCTCATTAAAAATAAGAAAAAATACGATTTACAGTAAAATACAAAAAGATAAAAATAGAAAGTTATAATAAAACAATAATTAATAAAAAACAAGCAAAAGATTTATTTTAATTATTTAAAATAAATAAATCCGATAAGACCGGTAACGGATAAAAGAGAAGATTAACAATAAGTTACTTTTTCTAAAATTAAAGGTGTAATTGTTGTTTATACCCAAAGTTAATGTTTCTTAAAAAAGCACAGGTTATAACGACGTTAACAGTCAGTGCTCAGTATCCTGACCTGGAACACGTGAGTGTTGATCTGATCGGTGTTATCTGTGTCTCTGTTAGATGAGTGCTGTCGGAGTCGTCGTGTCGTCACCTGACGGAGTCGTGTTTACTGTCAGCTGATCTTATTGATTATGTATCGGAGAGAGAGGACTGACCAAAGACTGGAGGAGGAAGACGAAATGGACCAAACTGTTATTGAAGATTAACGCCAAAGCTGCTCCAAGAACCCGAGCAGGATAATCATTATTTTTTTAAGGTGGTATTGGATAATAGAATAGAGTTTCTGGAGAAGCAGACGTGACAATTCTGTGGATAATTATCATAATTACCCAATTAATCATTATTATTATTATTATTATCATTATTATTGTTATTATTATTATTATATTATTATCATTATTATCATCTTTTTCTAAGATCTTGTGTTTTTCATTCAGTTTTTTCTGCTCTGACTTTGTGCTTGAACTACTGCAGACTGACTCCAGACTTGCTGACTCTCAGATCTGGACTTTTTTGGTTCCTGCATCAGTTTAATTTCTGCTCTCGTGTGAAGGCGGCGTGTACAAGTTAAAACGAGGTGTTAACGGATGATTCTGGTTTATTTCCCTTCGTGCTGACTTTCCACTCTCCGGCCTCCTACAGCTTTCCAAATAAACATGAATCATGTCAGTAATTTACACAGTGCTACACCAAACTCCATTCATAAATCCAGCAATTTAATACTTCCCCTGTCACCAGCGGAGGTATATATGCTGTAAGATGTTATTGATGTTTTCTATCATTTAAGCGCCTACTCTTCCATTCGGCATGCATCTCACCCCCTGAATTTCTTCTGAATAGAGTCACCCACTTACTCCAAACATCAACCCACATTATGTTTAGCTTCTCAATTAATCGATAGAACTTGTTGAGTGGTTACATGTGCGACGAGAACAGTAATGTGCCTTTCTGCTGCGTGTGGACAGCTATCACACCAAATGCCATTCAAAAACCAAGCAATTTAATGCTCTCTCATTACTAACAGTACAGTGTGAACAATGAGTTATGTGTCGTCTCAAACACAAAGTAAACACAGAAGGGAGCCGAGTTGGCTCTCTGCAGACATCCTGATCTACTTGCACAACGGTTTGTCAGCATGTGTGAGGCTGTTAGTTAGCAAACAAAGACGATATACCCCGTGCAGTTTTCATCATGTCCGCAGGATTACGGGTTTTATGACACTTGGTGGAAGGGTGTCGCATGGGCCAAGGATGACATTTTGGAGCGTATCCGAAAAACACGCATTCATTTTCACGTGTATGTATATTTTGACCTAATTATCCAACACGACTGCACCTTCTTCTGTCCGCTACCGTTGTACTGTCGGCTCGTAGTGTGAAAAGGAACACGTAGAACCACATGGGAATGATTTGTGATAATCCAGCATTGCAATATAGCTTTTTGAGTTTCCTGAAAATATTATACGTGCAGAGAAAGTTTTACAAACGTAAACATTCCTTCAAGTTTCTCTTTAATCCAGTCGGCAGATCTGGAGACGAGAGAAATTATATAAGAATATTATATAACCCCAAACTGGAGAATCCGGCACAGGTTGACTAAAGATGATTTTTTGTTATTTGGTTACACTTTATTTTATTTTAATGCAGAAATAAATCTTGTTACGAAGTATAAGAAGAAATGCTCCATTTAAAGCCAAATAAATATGAATTAATTATTTATTTATTCATTTTCCACGTTGTGTTCTTGCCAACTTCCTTTTTTCTTTTTAATGTTCAGCTTTCCACCGACTACAAGACTCAGGTTACCTTCACATATAATTTGAAGTATTTAAGTGTTTGTTCGTGATTAAGTTCTTTCCAGGAGACTTCTTGAAAAAAAATATGTAAAAAAAGTTACATTTCAGCATCTTTGATATTTTGTAGTTTAAATGGAAGAATAAACAAAATCTGTGGGTCTGCAAGAGAAGTTTCACTTTCACTACATTTAACAGGTTTTGGGACAATTTCTATTAAAATAATTAAATTGTGGTAAAATCTGAACTGAAGTTGTTTCTGAAACCAGATTAATATAAAGCATGTTCAGCCTTTACACGTTGTATTATCGTCATGTCACATCTTGTTGGTCAATTCGAGGCTTTTCACAATAAAACCTACTTTTCTGAAACTCTCCTGATCGTGGATATCGATGGGACTTTTTCCAAAGCTAGATCTATAAGTTGTGGGGTCCCTCAAGGGCGTGTCCTGGGGCCACTCTGTGGACTTGGTTGTCGAACAACAAGCCGTCTCTTCTTTAGATCCAGAGTTAAAGTTTGATTCAGGGACGAGTGACTGTTAGTTTAGAAAAGACGCAGCTCAACAGATGAGACTTTTCACACACGGCTGCAATTGAATGGAATAAACTTCCAGTATCCAGTATTTAAACAAGCTGTAAACTGGAATTACAACGTCGCTATTATATACCTCCACCAACCAAATTGCAGTTTACATTCATGTCATCACTTCATAAGTTTATGATAATTAATGTTTGAGATTCATTAGTTAAGGCGTTAAAACGTGTTTGAGGTCCCTTACGATAGGGACTTTGTGATTAATTGTATTTTTGCACGTTGGTCTCTTTCCTGACTACACATGTCGACATAAATCTGCAGGAAAACAATCAGAAATGAGGTTGATCCAAAAATAAATTATAATCTCAAAGAATATTCAAGTTTCTTTTAATAATTTCAGTTTTTTCTTCTCGTAAAATTATGATTTCAATCAAATTTATTTCTCAGAATATTTCGACCCTCCCCCAGCTGTAATTATTTATTCATATTTATTTGACCTTCAAGGGTCCTCGTTGTAGAATAGTGTTCTGCACATGAAATTATAACTAATTTTCACTCAATTTATTCAAAATAACCTCCCACAAAAAAGTGCTCAAACCTCCACCATTAAATAGAAACATGCAGCAGGATGTTGAAATGAATAAAATACAAAAGGATCAATAAAAAGCAAAAAACAAATAGTGGAGTTTTGAAAAAGCTGCCTTTATTTTGTAGTTCAGAACAGGAAGTTGCTACAGACACTTGAGGACGGTGAAGTTACAGACGGTTCCTCCAGGACATTCACACAACTTCCCGATCCTCGAACCTTTACGCACCGCACACTGCTCGCCTGCACCACACTGACACACACACACACACACACACAGTTAATACTTTAAATTATACACAACAGGATACAATATGAAGCTCCTTCAGATAAACAAGCTGCACTTTATGGATACTAACAATCTGAATCTTTTTCAGTATCAACAGATTTGAAATACAGTAAATAAATAAAGCTGATCAACTTTGAACCTCAGCTGTAACTTCACATCTGTTCTCTTTAAATGTCACTTTATAAAATGAGGAGACTTCGTACTGCAGGAACCCAGCCGAGCTTCTTCTCCGATGACGGCAGCTGTTGGTTCTTTAACTTCTCCAGGACTTCCTGTAGAGCTTCAATCTGCGGACAGACAGAAATATAAATATTCAACACGTCTGCTGCCTCAATAAGTTCTGAGCGTGTGAACAGAGACATCTCAGGATCCACTTCCAAAACGGCACAGCTCTTCTACTTTTAATTCAGTTGTATTAGTACATATTCTTCACAGTAATTTGTCTTTTAAAAGCAAATTCCTTGTATGAGAAAACCTACTTCTGAATCTTATATTGACCTGCTTCTTTATGAAACTTATGGTTTAAAACTCTTCAGTGAAACCAACGAGACTGTTAATGAATCTATTTATTATTAAATGGTCTAAAATATGTCAAAATAAAGCCATAGAAAACATTTTAAGCAAGAAAACCATTTAATCATTTTCAAAATAAAAGCTCAAAGCAGTAAATATTTAGTATTTTCAGCCTTGTTTGTAGTTTGGCTGTAAAATCTAAAAAAATAAAACAAATCCTTTAATTAATTAATTAATTAGAAGCCAAATAAATAAAATGTTTCAACAATTTAAAAATGTTCACAGATGACAAACTTTCACAAAATAATGACTTTGTAAAATAATGAACATTTTAAGAAAGTTTCTTAGTTTGTTTTTCTTCCATAACACGAGTCTGGACTCACCAGTTCTTCCTCCTCTCGTGTCTTGATCGCGTCGTCTTCAGGCGATCGCTCCTCGCTGCTTCCCAAAACGACCAGCAGCCAGCAGGAGGCGCTGAGGAGCAGCATCCTGCCACTGACCATGGCGCTGATGGACTCGGACAGGGCGCGACACTGAGGGATGCTGAGACACGCAGGACGCCTCAGACTGTCCTCTGGATACTGAGGGCTCAGCCTCACACATTTTATATGCGAGCAGCTCTGACGTCAGTGGGACAATATTTACCTGCTGATAATGAGACAACCAGCAGACTCACCCCGAGGTCAGCGGGGAGAAGAACCTCCGCTCCGTCAGACAGGAAGTGACGGCAGGAAGTTTATTTGTTTCAAGGGATTTTTAAAAAGCTGCGTTGGATCCTCCGAGAACAGAAACAAAGTTTGTGACCAACTGTTTTCATAACAGATTAATATCCACATTTATGAAATAACATTAAATATTCTGCTCTTATTTTTGTAGTTTAGTCCGTTTTAAATCAGTAATAAAAACACTGAACTCACTCAAGTTGATGTCTGAGATGTGTGAACGCAGCGGAGTCTGAAAACACGAGCCGTTCCTCTCCACTGTTCTGCTCCGGCTTCACCTCCGTCGCTGTTCCTTCGTTTTATACATTTGTGCCTGATATTGATATTTAGATATTTCTCTGGGCTCGACTCAAATCTGAATTTATTTTCAAGACCAGTCAAACCATTTGGCTGAAAATGTTATTCAATAATTGTTATAGTATTTTCTTCACATATTTATCTTACATCTTATTTTTATTGTATTTTTTCTATTATTTTCTTGTTAAAGTATTTTTTTGTTTCTTTTCCATTATTGTAATTGTTCTATTCATTGTTTATGTTCTTGTTTCTTGTCCTTGTATTTACATTCTTGTGATTTAAGTCTATTTTTCATATTTAAATTGTTCTATTTGTATGTTCATTAGTGTCTTTTATATTTTTATTGCAATTTTCCCATACAATATTTATGTTGTTTTTCACACGAGTTGACAGCCGAGTGAGATTTAGGGGGAATGTTCCTTTAAGACTCAGACTGACAGGAAGTGGCGTGACGCATCAGGGTCTCCGAGTGTCACCGTTTACGTCAAAGCACATAATAAGTGTTAATATCTTCCTCACAGTTTAGCTCCTGACTGACGAGGTCAACATTTATCAAACATCGTATCCAGCGATTTACCACGAGGGGTCCGAATGAATCAGAGGAATAATGTCTGACGACGTTCTGCACGGACGGAGAGGGAATATATTTACAGTAGTTTACGTGAACTGAACCTTTAAATATTGATCCAACTTTATAGAGAACATAAAAAGGAAGATGCAATTATCCCCCTTTAGTTTTTAATAACAAAATACTTTTCCCTCTGAACATTTAATCTTCAATGAGTCACTGATGGAATCAAACAAACGTCTCTTAAACTCTCCGAACACAAACTGCTGGGTCAGTACCAGTACCAGTACCATCGGAGTTCTCCAGCATGAAAACATTAAACTCATGTACAAGTACACTTTCAATGAAAAACTAAAAAGCAGGATCGTCCCGGCTGCATCGCCACACACACACACACGCACACGCACACGCACACGCACACGCACACGCACACACACACACTATACCTGAGTGTGTACCTGTGTGTTCTTACTTCAGTCCTTGGACTCCGACTGCTGAGCCTGAAACACAAACACACGTCCGTTCAGTTTGACCTGAAAACTCTTTCTGTCATAAATGAAGACTGGCTGGACGTGTGTACATTCTGTGGCAGGAGTTCGGAGGATTAATAAATAGTTAAATGTAAATATAAAAGCAATTAGAAACATAAATAGGGTTATCTTTCGCATCGTCACTGACGGCAAAGCTTTCTTTTGACCCCAAAGTTATTTTCTCTTCCGTTTCAAACTCTACAGCTCAGCTCAGAGGTCTGTTGTGTTTGTGGAGTTAAAGAGGATTTAAACATGTCACCATGGAGCTGCCGGTGTGGAAGCCACACATGTACCACAGCATCAACATGCAGGAGGAGGCGTCGACGTCTGCAGAGCTGCAGAACATCCAGAGAGGAGGAGGAGGGATGAAGGACACGGGGTCCTGGAGAGGAAGAAGACACCGAGTCAGACTGATCAACAAAGAGCGGAATATTACTTATAAATAAATAAAATATTAGTGTCTGTTTTACCCCGGAGCGAGGAGGTGGAGGAGCAGACGGAGGGAAGAAAGAGAAGCTGTGATTGGTCGGTGTCTGTTCTTTTTAACTTTACTCTGATTGTTACTGGATTCCTCTTTCAGCTGCAGACACACAACACACAACACACAAACCACACAACACACACAACACAAACCACACAACACAAACCACACAACACACACACTCACACACCACCTGCAGGTCAGAGGTGAAATCTGATGGTGCTTTCACACCGAAGAGTCAACTCTTCACGTCGTTGCCGTCGTCTGTTCGTGTCTTTGCATTACTTGATATGTAGTCGCTGCAGTAAAGGTCGTAATACTACAGCGTAAAAATCATGCATTCAGAATTTTACTTAAGTGAAAGTTCAAAAGTATTAGTATCAAAATGTGCAATTGCTAAAAGTACTTATTATGCAGAATGGCACATCTCAGAATAATATTTATTATATTAGAATTATTGAAGCATTAATGAGTTTGTCACTACTTGTAATTACTTAATATACTGCTGGGTAGTTTTAGCTATAATAATAATATTATGTCATTATTTATTAATTAACTTTTTGTATTATTAGTCCTAATCTGCAAAAAAAATAAAAGTTTATAATTAAACAGGACATAAAAAAATATATATATTATTTTAAGTTGTTTAAAAACCACTTATATTTACGCTTTTATCTATTTATTATTTTATATATTTTTTTCACATGTATTTTTATTGATTTATTATTGCATTAGATTATGTCTGTACTATTTCAGCATTTAAAAACAGTTTTATTCTTTTCCATTTTTATTTATTAATTCCAGTATTTATTTATAAATGTATAAATGTATTTATTGATTCTAACGTCCTCCATGTGTCTCTGGGTGGATTAAATCCTCCAACAGGTGGCACCGTTGGGATGAAATCCCCCTAAACTCTGAGCTTGTTTAGTTTCCTCATCAGCAGTAATGGAAACTCACCGCTGACTTCCTCTCTCCTCCTGGTTCTCCCCTCTCCTCTTCCTCTTCCTCTTCCTCCAGTCCAAGTTGATGCTGCTGGTTACGTTGGACTTCCAGTTGCTGCCCTGCAGGGCCAAACTAAATCTTAAATTACAAATGTTTGTGTTTTTTTATCGTATCATGGTGGTGTACGACGGCCATTATAGGTTAAAAAAAAGAGGATAATATTCCAAAAAGAAAAATGAATTTCCAAGATTAAAATCGTAAATTTATGAAAACAAAATTGGATATTGTCTGAGATTAATGTGGTGAATTTACAAAACTCCCCTCTTCGATTGTGAAGTCATACATTTACGAGACAAGTCAAGGAACCACATGGCTTCACTTTGCCATCATCACACCAGACAGTGAACAGGGATGTCACAGACACACGACTACATTCACGACTTTAATCTTGGATTTCTCACGAGGATTTCTGAGTTCAGAACTAAATTCTGAATCTGAACTGCACTTTGGACACATTCCAGTGAGCGGGTTTGACATCCAGGTGCAGGTCTTTACCTTGCCCGCTGTGGCTCTGCCTTTGACCCACAGGACGACAGCCGGATAAACCAGACTGTCCTCCGAGTACACGGCCCGACATCGAGCAGCAGGTTTCCAGTCCTGGCACACAGACAGCAACACTGAATACAGACTTTACTCATCGACTACGTTTACATGCACAAAATATTCAGTATCTTGTCATTATTCTGAAAAATACATTTTTCCTACTAAGCCGTTTAAATGGCTAAAATTCCACTAATATTTCCGTTTGTATGCAGCTGTGCATACTATTTACTATACGCTGAATTAAATGTTCCTCCTTTTCTAACTGCAGTCCTGTTGATGGAAAGTGTTGCAGGGTTCAATTAAAGCAGTGGTTTTCAACCTTTCTGTGGCCAAACCCTCGATAACAGTGTTTCTCAAACCGGTTTAAGGTTAAGTTATTGTTACATGGGTTTCCTGTGTGGTTTTTAAAGGGTGAAAACCTGGTTTATATGTAAAGGTTTTAGCAGGGGTAATGTTTTTAAATGTACCAATTGGACTAAAGAGCATTAAAGCAGTCATAAAATAAATATTTTAGCTTTCATTTAAAAAATTAAATATGCTTAACTCAAGGCTCCCGAACTAGCTTTTTTAAATACATTTTTTTATCCCACCAGAGATTTTGCTCATATTCAATGACCTTCTTCAGCAAATGGAGCTTTCTTAGGTGTCATTAGTGTCAGAACTTCTGTTACATAATGAGACACCACCTTCACCAGGTACACCACCTTCACCAGGTACACCACCACCTTCACCAGGTACACCACCACCTTCACCAGGTACACCACCACCTTCACCAGGTACACCACCACCTTCGCCAGGTACACCACCTTCGCCAGGTACACCAGCCCGTCCTCCGACCACACCGCCTGACACTGAGCCCCCACCGCCCACTGACAGACAGACAGATTTGTATGTACTTGTAATTTGAATTGTAAATTAAACCAAGTAATGTATGTTAGTAACATTACCGTTATTATAATTATTTATGTATATCATGTATTCTTGATTTTTTTTTAACACGGATTAAAATTGCCAGGATTATGAATGGACTTTGGTGGACTTTTCTCTCCCCTCATTTGACAATTGACCGGTAAAGCTACAGGAACGTGTCACCAAACCAGGACTATTTATGTTACATTTGCATTAAAACTATAAAGTATAACACTTTAACAAACCTGGGAAATGTCCAAAGTGTTTTCAAAAGCTTCTATGAGAGAAGTTTCATCTTTGGCGGCCGCCGTGACGGACTCCTCCTGCGAAAAGTAAGATTTTTGAATTAGCAGGTAACTTGAACTTTTAGCTAGCAAACAATCTAAAATTAGCCAAACCGCCAGTTGAGTCTGGCTGTATTAGTTAGCCGTTAGCCGTTAGCCAGCTATAACTAGCTACTTCGTTAGCTTGATTTTTCGTTTTTAGTCATCGAAAATAAATATTAAAATAATAAAACCGTACAGAGTCCACTGAGGACAGTGTTTCCTGTCAGTTCATCCATTGCTGACAACACAATCGGGAACAATAATTTCACACAGGTAAAGATTTAACCACAAAAAATAACACCTGCGTCAAGTTCACCGGAAGTGAGGTGACGGCTTCCGCTTACATCTTTCAAAATACGATAAGTAGAAAATGTACAGCAATATGGAAAGGGATACATTAGTATGATCACAAAACATAAACATAATTATAACCTAATAAAATACAATACATAATAAAATAAAAATAGCTAAAGAGTCAAATAACTCTTAGGCACCAATAATGTTTTTGTTGTTTTCTTTTTCATAATACCAGTCACAGTGTAGAAATACATCAAAAATATATTTAAAGTACCAAAAGTAAAATTACAAAAGTATTAACATCAAAATATATTTCAAGTACCAAAAGTGAAAGAGCTCACAGTGCTTACACACTATAATGTGATATTTCTTATGTTTATTACCCTGATTTTATTTATTTTAACTGTTTTAATTATCTTTTTTTTTTTTCATTATGTTGAGTTGTTGAGAACATGTCTGAAATCTTTGTACATTTCAATGTTTAAATTAAATTAAATTAAAATACAGTCTATAGTTGTACTGTATACATTCACTTACTTTTGAATTTTTACTTATAAGATTATTAATTAAAAATGTTTACTTAACCCTTTAAATTGTTTTAATCATCATTAGTATTTCTATTTATTAATTCAAATTCATTATGTTGAGAACATGCCTGAAATGTCTGAACATTTTAATGTTTTTTAATAAAATAAAATAGAAATACAGTCTATGGTGGCTCGTGGAGGTGGGCGGGAGGGGGGGGCATGATGTTTGACAGCCGCGCGGTGCATGCCGGGATACATGGCGCTCATGTTTACAAGATGGTAGGAGAGGGTATTTTGCTCTGACTTACAAACAAAAAGTATTAACCTTTGATTTTTTAACTTTGTCAGCCTTACATCCGGGTTCAGACTCGTTTCTGTGAACACATGAAAGCAGCTTTTATCGCACCGTCTCGTGGCGACTGAATGTGTGTCAAACAGAAGAGGAGATTATTTTTGCACTGTCACTGACAGACAGACAGACAGACAGACAGACAGGACTATACCCTGATAAAATCACAGGTAAGTACATTAAACTGGCTTTTAACGTTGTGTTGTGTTCACTTCCTTAGCTCGCGTGCGTGTGAGAGATAATAAGCTAGCTAAAGGCTCCTCTCACCAGTAATAGCAGAGCTGTGACAGCTAGCCTCAGTCAGCTGTCAGGTGAAGTGTGGCTAATAAAAACTGCTACATGTGATTTAACCAGGGTTATTATAAGGAATCCCATTTCTGTGATTAAAGAAAGATCCTGTAAGTCATTATAATAAGAAACCGTCTCAAAATAATGACTTAGTATCTCATATAAGTCATTATTTTGAGATGCATAGTCATTATTTGGCAATACTAAGTCATTATTTGGCAATACTAAGTCATTATTTGAGATACTAAGTCATTATTTGGCCATACTAAGTCATTATTTGAGATACTAAGTCATTATTTGGCAATACTAAGTCATTATTTGGCAATACTAAGTCATTATTTGGCAATACTAAGTCATTATTTGGCAATACTAAGTCATTATTTGAGATACTAAGTCATTATTTGGCAATACTAAGTCATTATTTGGCAATACTAAGTCATTATTTGAGATACTAAGTCATTATTTGAGATACTAAGTCATTATTTGGCAATACTAAGTCATTATTTGGCAACACTAAGTCATTAAGTATTTCAAGAACATTTCTCATTGACTTAAAAACCTTTTTCTCTATTCTTTATTCTTTTATTACATTTTTGCTAACCCTTTCTTTCAGAGGACTGTCCATTGGGTCTGCAGGAGTGTACCTGAATCCAGCCGAATGTAAGTCACTCTTATTTAAACTAGTAGCTAAACTTATAAACATGCAATTAGTTAAAATAACATTTTCCTCTGTGTCATTATGTCGTAGTCTTTATTATTTGAATTGAATGTTAATGCTCGGCTTGTCATAAAATCTGCTTTTGTTGGACGATATATTGTCCCAGATATAATTGTGATAAACGATATTTCATGCCACTGATATAAAAAGATATAATAGAATAATAATTATACACCCTTTCAAAAAACAATGAAGTGTGTGTGTGTGTGTGTGTGTGTGTGTGTGTGTGTGTGTGTGTGTGTGTGTGTGTGTGTGTGTGATTCCAAAGTAAGTACATCCAGTATGTAGTCATCGCTTATGTTATCGGTATCGGCCTTGAGACGCAGGTAATTATCGGCTGAAAGAAATCCACATTATTCGTCCTTAATATTCACTATAAGTTCGATATAAGTGACGACAACAACACTTCTCTGTCATTCGACTCAAACCCAAGATGTTCCCACGCCAGATCTGTGGACGATAAGTCGATAACGTAAAAAAAAAGACCAAGTTCATGTCGATATTCTGTACGATAAGTCGATATTAATGTATTCATCGTCGCAGCCTTGTTAATGCTTCTGTTGAAACCTCAGATGACTTTAAATCCTCCGTCTGACTTCCTGTTTCCTGACTTCCTTACGCAGGAACAGAGCGACTGCAAAGCATCTAATCGAGCGCTACTTTCGGCAGTTAACCGACGGCTGTGGAAATGGCGACTGCACGAATGAGATTTGCGCATCATGTTGTGACTTTCAGTCGTTGGATAACAATTCAGCAGCCGCCAAAGCGCTTGAGTTGTTTAAGATTAATGCCAAACTCTGTAATCCTAACCCCTCCAAGAAAGACCCAGACTCTGACCTGGACAATAAGATGAGCGAGACGGACCTGTGTTCCGCCAAAGAAGACTTCTCAGGTACCGTACTGCCGACTCATGGACTTTGTCACTTCTGTGGTTTTTATTAAATGAACTACACGATCACTAAAGAACATTAAGTGAGATTAACTTTCTAAATGAACCCCCCCCCCCCCCCCAATTAAATAAATGAAGAAGACCATTAATTAACTTTTAAATTGACCTGCAATCTGAAAGAAAGACGAGATTGTTACACCTTTCATTTACACGCTATTATCATCTGTGTGTTATTAACATGATACCAATATTTGTTAAATATCACGGTTATGGTGAACCCTGATATTCAGCGATACTCCCAGTTCAGAATCGGATATACTTTATTTATTAATGCCGAATCGTTCACGCCGTTAATAACATTTTATTTTCACTGTTTTTGGTGCAGATCTAAATTACCTCACAGAGAACACCGTGTGTATGATCCTGAGTTTCTGCGAGGAGGAAGGGGACTACTCTGCTCTGATACGCATCATCGGCAGGATTTTCTCCAACACAGACTCCTTGATAAAGAGTTTCAGGAAGGATGAACCCAACACTTGTGAAAACCTTGACTCTGTTGAGCCGACAGACGAGGAAAAGCCGAGTGAGCAGGAAACCCCGGAGGAGATGGGAGCTTCCTCTGCAGCCGCTTTTCCAGACGAGGGTCTTAATGAATCGTTCGACCCCTGTGAGGTTTCTGTGGACATCGGCGCCGTGCGGAGGGTCTACGACAGACTTCTAAGCCTCGACCGGGTAGATGCAGCTCTCGTAAACGCACTCATTTACCTCACTCCAAACCTGGAGCTTGACCTGGAGTACCTTGACGTGTACGAGACAAACCCAGATTACTTGAATATCTTCGTCATCGTGCTGGAGAACAGTAACCTCCACAGCCCCGAGTACCTGGAAGTGGCGTTGCCACAGTTCTGCAAAGCAATGAGCAAACTGCCGGTGGCCGCGCTCGCCAGGCTGTCAAAGCTCTGGTCCGTGTACGGCCTCCCGCACATCCGGCGCATGATGGAGACCTTCCAGCAGCTCATCACTTTCACCGTCGTCAGCAACGAGTATGACGGCGGAAATCTGGTAAATGACGACGAGACGGTGGTGGCTGCGACGCAGTGTTTAAAAGTTGCCTTCTACGCGAGTATCCTGGCTGGGGAAGTGGACGTGGAGCACAACGAGGAGGACGTGGAAGACCCCGAGTCCGATGAGCTCACGCTGCACGAGCTGCTGGGTGAGGAGCGGCTCTATAAGAAAGGCCCGCGGGTCGATCCTCTGCAGAATGAGCTCGGGGTCAGAACTTTGGACAGCCTTAAACCCCTCATCCCCCACGAGGACTTCGTCAACGAGTCACTGAACGAAGTGGTGGAGATGGACAAAGATTTCACCTTCTTCAAGGTCAACGCCGAAACCAAGTTTTCTTTCCAGAGCTGCCCCTTCATCCTCAATGTCATCACCAAGAACCAAGGACTGTACTACGACAACAGGATCCGCATGTACAGCGAGCGGCGCCTCACGGCTCTCTACAGCATGGTGCAGGGCCAGCAGCCCAACCCCTACCTGAAGCTCAAAGTACGCAGAGACCACATCATCGACGACGCCCTCGTCAGAGTGAGTCGCAGAAACACATGTTACTGTTTAGGGCCGGATATCGCCACTGATTCAATATCGGTTTGATTATCAGTGTACAATACGAATACTGTTCTCAGAGAACTAAATAATAATAATACATTTTATTTATAGAGCGCTTTTAAAAGGTACTCAAAGAAGCTGTAACTTGTACAAGAAACCTTTATTCTCTGCACTCATCTGATTGGACCCGATTGCCCACTGTTTCTCAAAATCCCCTCAGGCTTGAATCGAGGTCAGGTTCGTGCCCATTTCCATTATTTAATGCAGACCTTTTGATATGACAGTTTGCCTGTCGTAGATCATGTGACAAATGTATTTTACTTTAGTTGGCTTTAGCTTGTATATACATATATACATATGTGTATGTTATGTATGTTAAAGGAGAGTTATGTGTGGTTGAGTAGCAGAGAAGAAATTAGCGGTAAAGTTGTCTTGTGTTATTAAATGTGTCACACACACACACACACACACACACACACACACACACACACACAGCGCTACCAGCATGTTTTGATGCAAACCACGGTTCACCCATCCACAGGAAAAGACAAATATTTAAAGATAAATCTCTGGATTTTATGAATCAATATTGGATCATTCAAATGGAAATCTATTGGAATCGTGAAAAAAATAAAGTCCTGCTGTGTTTGTCACGGAGTTCAAGTCTTCCCTCTTGTGCTGCAGCTGGAGATGATCTCCATGGAGAACCCGTCCGACCTGAAGAAGCAGCTGTTTGTGGAGTTTGAGGGGGAACAAGGTGTTGACGAGGGCGGCGTCTCAAAGGAGTTCTTCCAGTTGGTATTGGAGGAAATTTTCAATCCCGACATAGGTGAGACATGAACGTTTTTACATTTTCTTCTCATGTATCATTGTTTTATATCACATTAATGGAACTGCTCAACATTTTAAGGAAATGCACTTGATTGCTTTATTTGGTCTCTTTCACCAAAATGAAAGTGAGATTCATCACATGTCCTTAAACCACAGAATTGTTCTTATAATTATGAGAACGTTATAAATTGAAAGCGTTTGCCAGCTGATCCTAATTAGCAGGTTTCTTCCATTTCCCCCCGTTATTGTGCTCGCAGAAATAAAAAAGAAAAGTAAAAAAAAGACTTTAATAGTTGTGGAAGTGGACGAACTTCTGCAGGAAGTGAACGCTCGAGCGTCACAGTGGGATGCATGGATGTTATTACTTGTTCAGTGTTGAAGTGTTTGTGTTGAGTTTATTTATTCAAAACACCATAAAGCTTTGTAAAAATGTTTTTGAAATAACTATTAAAAAGTATTATAAATATTGTAATTTAAATCCTATATTATACAAACTGTAGAATTTAAGAAAACACAATAACTAATTATTTTTGCACAAAAATGTCAATAATAATAATAATTATTATTATTATAATAATTATAAAATAATAAGGACCATGCATAGAAAAACATTAATCTCTAAAAGAGATGATTTAAAGCAGATTTAGCTATTATCTTCCAGATACACAACAATCAACAGACTGTTGTGTGAATGTTTTAGAAGTGAGCTTTTGAAATGTCTCTGGTGAATGAGGCTCATTGAGACCACGCTCATATCTGCACAGTAACTAAACTATTCCTTTACATACTTGTGTTTCTCTCTCTCTGCGTGACTTCCTGAACAGGGATGTTCAGCTACGACGACGACACAAAACTGTTTTGGTTTAATTCCTCCTCGCTGGAGAACGAGGCGCAGTACACCCTCGTTGGACTCGTCCTGGGACTCGCCATTTACAACAACTGCATCCTGGACGTGCACTTCCCTATGGTTGTCTACAGGAAGCTCATGGGCAAGAAGGGGATCTACCTGGACCTGTCCGACTCTCATCCAGTTCAGTAACGTTCCTTAAAGTTATACTGTGAAACATCAGATCTGTGTTTTGGTGTGTAGCGTGTTGTAATGTGAGCGGTAGAATCAGGACAATTAAGAGTTTAATATTTGTTTTAACGTAGGATTAGTTTTCATATACGATCACATCATCATTTCTGTCACATGGATTGTCTGTTGTATTTGTATTATATTGTGCTTTCTCAACACACGGCAGCTACTGCACGTTCATAATTAAATATTTTCCAATATGAAATCCATTTGATGCTTTTAAAGGGAAATTGCATTTAATATGATTTATTCATGAATGACGTGACTTCCTGGTTAAACCACGCCCACTTCCGGTACAGATAATGACGTCACTGTGCACCTCTAATGTTTAGCTGACAAATACATTTGAATTGAAATGCCATAATAATCTGGGTTTATCCCCAACAATGCCAAGTAAATAAATACTTCCAGCACGAAACCCTCCAATAAGTTGTTTTTACTCTGATATCTTAAAACAAATCAGATAAAACGGTTTAATCTTTGAGCTTTAGGGAAGCTGGTGGTGGATTTTGCTACTTTTGGACCGAGCCAGGCTAACTGTTTCCAGTGTGTATGCTAAGCTAAGCTAAGCTAACTCATGATCTTCTCAACTAACTCCAGACAACAAAGCATATTTCTATAACAGCAGATGTTTCCTCTCGTCCTCCTGCAGGCTCTCTACCAGAGTCTGAAGGAGTTGCTTGAGTACAGCGGCGATGTGGAGAAAGACATGATGCTCACCTACCAGATATCTCACACGGACCTGTTTGGAAACCCCATTTTATACGACTTGAAGGAGGAGGGAGAGCAGATCCCCGTCACCAAGGAGAACAGACAGGTGAACGTTCATTTACAGTGTGGGAGTGGCTGCTGTGAAGTTCATACAGAAGACTTGATGTCTATATAACTCGACTTTCCCTCATCAAATTTACTTTAAAAAGTTACGACACAAAGGTTGTTTCTGATGTGTCGAGCTACTTTATTATTAGAATCAATAACTGGCACATATTTCTTTTTCCTCTTCTGATTTTAAATGTACATTTCACAAGCAACAGGAACTCGATGTAGAAGAAAGAGCAGAAAGTTCTGCAATTCAAACTGCAGTTTCCATAATGTTGGTCGTCTTCTTTTGAGAGGAAACGTAGAGAAACGCCACTAAAATACACTGTTGGTCGAAGATGCACATTCGTTTTACTGCAGTTATGAAAGAAAGTAAATCATGAGAACTTGCTTTGCTGTATGACGAGGGAACGTCCGAAATTAAAGAAAGAAACTGATATTCTCTGAGATTAAAGAGGTACATTTTGGGAGAAGAATACTAAAGTGGTAAATTGTTAAAAATTGTTATAAAGTGGTAAAAAACTCACAAATTTACGAGAAGAAATGTGTTTTTTGTTTTTGTTTGTCGAGGCACCTCATGGCTTCAGTTTGCAAAGTTGGATGAACCTCATTTCACCACAGACGGCGTGTTTTTATATCCAAATTACACTTTGAATTAGTAATTATGAAATCCTTTGATTTTATCCCAGAATCACTAATAATTAATATTATAATTTTTTTAATGAATTTACAAATTTAATCTAAAGGGTTTTTTTAGGACTTCGACCTCCCTCTGCTCCATTTTTATATATTTCTTTATTCCCTACTATTGCCCTTACACGCCGTCGTACTGCTGTACATTTAACAGGTGTTTTTGCTTTTCTACATCTCTGATCCTCAGGAGTTTGTGGACACGTATGCTGATTACATCCTGAACAAGAGCGTGGAGAGACAATTCAAAGCCTTTAAAAAAGGTTTCCTAATAGTCACAAACGAGTCTCCGCTAAAATATCTGTTTCGACCCGAAGAAGTGGAGCTGCTGATCTGTGGAAGCCGGGTGAGGAAACAAACCTGCATTCAGATTTCTGTGGCTTCATTGTACTGAGTGTTGTTTGACTGACAGAGCAACGTGTTGGGATTTCACAGAAACTTGACTTTGAAGCACTTGAAAAGACGACAGAGTACGATGGAGGTTATAGCAAAGACAGTCAGATCATCAAGTGAGTCCCAGTTTCCTCTTTCTGCACATTCACAGCACAACAGTCCTGTGTTTAGTCGCATCAATACAAATGGACCACTACCGTCGCTGTTTCATGTTGTCTTTTATTTCCTGCTCACAGAGACTTCTGGGAGACGATCCACTTGTTTGGCGAGGAGCAGAAGAGGCTGTTCCTTCAGTTCACCACCGGCACTGACAGAGCGCCGGTCGGCGGGCTCGGGAAACTAAAAATGATCATCGCCAAGAATGGCTCAGACACAGACAGGTACGGAACAGCCAGCTGTTATTCAGGTTTTATTTTGGATTAGGAGATTTGGATCCCGACCAAAACTCAAAGGGTGTTTCTTCGGCCCGTGCTACACACGTCCGCCAAGTTTCATGAGAATCGGGCCGGTAGTGTTTCTGTAATCCTGCCGACATAACGGACATAATATATAAATATAAATACATATATATGTACTGTTAGTTACTTCTTTGTTGTTTTCTTCTTGTGTCGATCAAATGACTTTTCGAAACACTCTGTGAAGGCTCAAACTCACGCGATAATACAGCTTATTTCTCAGTTGTGATGCTCTTACTTTTCCTCCTCTCGTTCAGGCTGCCGACCTCTCACACCTGCTTTAACGCGCTGCTGCTCCCAGAATATTCTTCCAAGGAAAAGCTGAAAGAAAGACTCCTCAAGGCCATCACATACGCCAAAGGATTTGGGATGCTGTGACGGATCCACAAAGAGTTTTCAGACTGCGTTTTAACACACACACAACAAACAAAGGGAGTATCACAAAAAAAGAGGGAAATGACACGAAATGCTGCAATAACCCCGTGCCTAACCAGTCGTCTCCACTGAGGGCCTTTTCACTCTGAGGCCTAACTTCCTTCAAGAGTTAGTTCATATACAGAACTTAGGTTTCCCAAAGAGTTCCAAATAGCACTTGAATAAAGTATTATTTCTTCTGTTTCTGGGCAAACGTGAACAATATTTGATTTGTGAAACTGTGAAAGTGCACTTATACACAGGATTTTTAGTGAATACCAGTATATTTATTGACTTATTTTGACTTTCCTCGTGTTTTTCAGTGCTTCCTGGTGTAGCAGGATTCAGTCCTCAGGCTCTCGTCGGACTGAGCTTTACGGGACTCTTTTGTAACGATTGTCTTTAGCGAGATTTCCATCCAAACGTGTCGCATTTTACCCCAATTTCAGAGAAAATCAACAAAAGAAAATGCGACTGAATGCTTGTTTCCATCCACCACCAGTACTTGATTCTTCATGGATATAGAAACCCTGAGTCAGCATTTTAGCACTTCCTGTTCCCTCGTCTTGAAGTCAATCCTTTTTTTTTATGTGTGTTTTTGGTTCGATATCTGAAATAAAGTCTGCGGTTAACTCGAGCTAAACATTTTGACGGTTTGTTAAGACTTAAAACACGACAATTCCCCACTCGTTGCTCAAAGACTAAACGTCACCACGCTAACGTTAGCCGCCTTTAGCTTAGCGGTGGTGACATGAGGTCATCACGCTAACGTTAGCCACCTTTAGCTTAGCGGTGGTGACATGAGGTCATCACGCTAACGTTAGCCACCTTTAGCTTAGCGGTGGTGACATGAGGTCATCACGCTAACGTTAGCCACCTTTAGCTTAGCGGTGGTGACATGAGGTCATCACGCTAACGTTAGCCACCTTTAGCTTAGCGGTGGTGACGTGAGGTCATCACGCTAACGTTAGCCGCCTTTAGCTTAGCGGTGGTGACATGAGGTCATCACGCTAACGTTAGCCGCCTTTAGCTTAGCGGTGGTGACATGAGGTCATCACGCTAACGTTAGCCACCTTTAGCTTAGCGGTGGTGACGTGAGGTCATCACGCTAACGTTAGCCGCCTTTAGCTTAGCGGTGGTGACATGAGGTCATCACGCTAACGTTAGCCACCTTTAGCTTAGCGGTGGTGACATGAGGTCATCACGCTAACGTTAGCCACCTTTAGCTTAGCGGTGGTGACGTGAGGTCATCACGCTAACGTTAGCCGCCTTTAGCTTAGCGGTGGTGACATGAGGTCATCACGCTAACGTTAGCCGCCTTTAGCTTAGCGGTGGTGACATGAGGTCATCACGCTAACGTTAGCCGTGCTGCAGCTCCTTTATAGCCTCACGTTGGCTTCTTACTTTTACGCTTCAGAAATGATAAAAGTGTTAATATGTCGAGATTATCCTGCCGAACAACACGTGTAAATATCATAAATGTAACATAATAATCCAAAATCTAATGGAAACATCCGATTGGCTGTTTGTGGAGGGAACCAGCGCGATGCTGCCTTCAGGGTCGGGCTGCAGAAACACGTCCCTGCAGTTGTGTGTGGACGAGATGCAGCAATGTGTGAAAACTGGATGGAAATATGACATCTGTGCTTGTTTCACGTCATCATTTACTCACTAAATCCGTTTTCATTGCACTTTGTCACATTTTGCTTTTAACAATATACAGATGTTTACACCTCAGTCGAGCGTAAATACCGTTTGCAACATTTTTTTTATGCACAAATTTAGAAATGTGCATCCGAGCAGGTGGATGGAAACGCAGCTACAGTCGTATTTTGAGGTGACGCCTTTGACATACTGCTAACTGACAAACATATAAACTCTCGTGTCGGTGCCGCCACTAACCTGAAGGTTGTTTTGAAGTATTTCTGTGCTGTGCCTCTTGTATTACATATAAAATGAATACTGTGTGTTGTGAAACAGGGAACTGACCACAGAGTGTTTTTCGATGGCTTGCAGGGTTTCGGGATGACTGCTCGGTTCACACTTTCACATCCTGGAAAAAAAAACAAGTTTCTCTTCCCTTTGGTTGGTTTGTGTGATATTAAGTGTTTCTGGTTGCACATTTGTACGTGTAGTTGTCCAAATGTGCATAAGGAAAAGAGTCACATGAAATGTTTTATTTGGCCAAATATCTCAGGTACATAAAGAATGTGCAGATAATGTGAAACTCTTATGTAAAGCAACTATTATGCAAAGTAAATAAAGGTGGAAAAATGTAGAAACTTTGTCATTAATATGCATTAAAGTAATTTCCACTAAGATAAAACTTCAACAGAATGATCTCTTCTCTTAACATGACAATCTAGACAAACATTATAGGAACATTTTAATGTTTATTTACATATAACATCGCAATTTACAACTAATAGTGTTGATAATAACTTATAAACAGAACTGCATTTGTTTATTTGTACATTCACATAAAGTTGAAAAGGATGTTGCATTATTGTGAAAAGTAATTCAGTTCATACTTAACAGGTTGATCCATGTTCTCTGGGAGAAAGTGTTAATATTGATCTGAAAAGCTTTTGTTTACGTCCTTAATGACAGAATCGGTTAAAACATTTATGAGAAATGTCCATCCTGAAGTCTTTAAATGTTTGTTTTGTCCAAAGAGATTCACTTTGATATGATAGAAAACAGGAAGTCTCCACATTGTAGACGCTGAAACAGCTTTCTGATATTTTTTGCACGAAAAAATTCAGATTAATTATCAAAATATTTGCAGATTATTTTTCCAATTAGTCGACTGATCGTTGCAGTCGACACACACACGAGTGCTTCTGACCAACATGGAAATGGTCTGTCATCATATTATGGTCTGTCATCATATTATAAACACAGTAATATTTGCTGCAAATGATTTGGCTATTTTAGATTTAGTCTTATTAGGGTTTAGTCACATTTTAGTCATTTCTTTAATTGAATCATCTTTATTTTTATTTATTCTTAGTCATCTGATTATATCGAAACATTTCAGTCAATCTAGTCGAGCCAAAACTAATAATTTAGTCATTTAAGTCGAAGTTATTTCACATAAGATTTGATCTTATTATCGTTATCTGAAGTCTTAGAGCCGAACTGCACCAACAAGCACAAACACGTGTTAATTCTCCGCTCGACCCCTACAGACCTGCAAACTGCAAACGTTATGCTTTAAAGTGGACAACTGTCAGACTGAGACGACTGAGAGAGAAGTGACGATGATAAGGAGAGATCACGGTAAAGTTTTTATTCTTTAAACTACATTTTAGTCTCGTCTTTATTCGATCTGTTGAAAGCATCGCGTCGCCGTCTCGTCTTAGTCATGAAGAAAGGAAAGAAAAGGTTGACGAACATATTGTCGTCATAGTTTTCCTTAACGAAGTGAACACTGCTGCATACACTGTACACAATTTGACACATTATGATGATAATAAACAGATGTACAAATAGATTATAAACATGGTCCTTTAGAAAGTGTCACTGTTGCTGTTCTAAATGAAAAATCCCTTCGTTTCCTGTAAAGTCTTCTCTCGCGTTACTGGACCTTTTTGTCCTGGTCGGGGATCACTTCTGCCAGGTCCTCCGGCTGTATGGATTTCACCTTGGCCTCCATCTTGGTGACCCTCTGCTTCATCCTCATCTGGCTGGAGGTGAACTCCGCCATCAGCTGGGCGAACTTGCCCTGCATGAGGTCCAGGTTGCTCTGAAGTTTCTCGATCTTCTCCTCCAGGTCTTTGGGGTCGGCGCCGGCGTTGGCGATCGCCTCATCAATCAGGTTGTCTTTCATCAGGATGTCTTTCCCTTTCTCCTCCAGAGCCTTTTTGGCGTCCGGGTACTCGGTGAGAGCCTCCACCAAGTCGTCTTTGGACAGCGCGAAGAGATCCGAGTAGCCGACGCTTCTGATGTTGGCTGTTCTCCTGTTTCCCGCTTTGCTGCCCTTGATACCCAAGATGCTGATTTCCCCGAAGTACGCGCCATCGCTGAGCACGACGAACTGCGTGACTCCGTCATCGGCCACCACAGCCAGCTTCCCCTCCTTGATGATGTACATCTCCCTGCCGATGTCTCCCTTCTTACAGATGTAATCTCCAGGGCTGAACACTTGCGGCTGCAGCTTGAGCACCAGCTCAATCAGCAGACCGGCCTCGCAACCCTGGAAAATACGCACTTTCTTCAGCGTGTCCAAATGGACGTTGATGGCGATCTCGGCTTTCAGTTTGTCTGGGAGGTTCTTCAAGACTTCCTTCTCATCGCAGGTCTTCTTCTCAGTCCACAGGTAGTCGAACCACTTGATGACCCTGGCCTCCAGTTCTTTGGTGACCTTTCGAAACTGCATGTACTGCTTGATGGAGTCGATCTTTGCCTGGAACTCGGCGCGGGAGGCGTTCATGTTGGAGATCATGGCACCGACGTTACCGACGATACTAGCGAAGATCAGCACGCCGGTGAGGAAGTCGCTAATGACAAAGAGGAATTCGACATCCCTCACCGGTGCAGGGGTCTCTCCGATGGTGGTGAGGGTCAGCGTGGACCAGTACAGCGAGTAGATGTACTTTCTGGCCAAGCGTCCGTGCTCAGGGTGGCTGATGTTGGGATACACCCACGTGTCAGTTCCAAAACCAATGGTTTTCGAAATGGCAAAGAACATACAGGCATTCCAGTGGATAATAACCAGGATGTAAAGCACGAGGTTGCTGATACGAAACATGTTCGGGAAACTGGTTCTGGTTTCAGTCCGCTCGAAGAACTCGAAGAGCCTCGTCATTTTGCAAAGACGGTTGAATCTGAACTCCGGGTTGTTGTATCCGAATTTGAAAAACAGCAGATCGGTGGGTATCATTGAAATCATGTCGTATTTGAACTGAGGCGTTGTTCTGTATTTATCTCTCAGCTTCTTCGAGTCTTTTACCAGCAGGCCTTGTTCCAGGTAACCTGAGGGCCAAACACAAAGTTAGGAGCCAAATCTGTCTTTGTCTTTGTAATGTAGCTGTGGAGAGGTTACATCTACACACACACACACACACACTCTGATGTGACTCTGGTTTACTTTAGGTTTCCTCTGCACCAGCTGACTCTGATGTGCTTCTGCAGTTGTTTTTAATGCAACATGTTTCTAAAACAACAACCTACTTCTAAGATTAAAAGGTGCATTGATTTCACATTTAGATCCACAGCTCTACAGGTCAGACATGGGAAATGTAAACATAATAAAGTATTTAAAAGACCTGCTGTACTTATACAAATCATGTATTTGAGCATCTTTAGGAACCCGACCTGTTCGCGCTCTGACGAACGTATCTCCGAAGTAGATGAGGTCTGCACCGTAGTCCAAGAAGAGCCAGAGGTGCGTATACGTGTCCTGCAGCTCGTTAAAACAGGATCTACAAGACGAGGCAGGATGTGAACTTTAAATGTTTGTGAGCGGGAGCACAGACAACGTTTTGCAGCAGGTTAAACGAGGAAGATACCTTGTTACAATCATCATCAGGTTATAAAACACTGGGCCTGCGATGACCGTCAGCCACCTGTAGTACTGGTCTGTGGCGGGATCCATGATCCAGATCTCTTTCCTGAAAACAACTCAAAGTTACTTCATGTTGTCGCAAGAATCTGTGGATTTTACACAGTAAGTAAGTCCCAGTCCCAGTTTCTGCTCTCTACATGTACTTACGGAGGCTCCTCTTTCTTCTTCTCCTCTTTCTTCTTCTCCTCCTTCTTCTCCTCCTTCTTCTCCTCCTTCTTCTCCTCCTTCTTCTCCTCGTCTTTCTTCTCTTCGTCTTTTTTCTCATCTTTTTTAATCTCCTCCTTTTTCTCCTCTTTTTTGCTACGGATAACAAGTTGTTGTTTTTTATGGTGGAGAAGAAGGACGGAGGAGGTCTACCCGACTACACGGAGGGGTTTCTACTGGAGGTTTTGGGATTCAAGACTTTGTCCTACGTTTGTCCAGCAGATCGCAGCGCAACACCGGTAAGTTTGTCTTTCAAAACTACGTTTACTATGTTCCTAACGTACAGAATACTCTTGAATCAGTAACTGCATCATAACTGGCAACAGAAAAATCTCGTAGTAAGTTCATTTTTTATGCAAAAATGTGATAAAATGTTGTTTTATGGAGATTTCCATGTTTTATATTAAAGTGAATATCTTTTCACTATCTGACATTTTATAGACCAAACGATTCGGGCTGCAACTAAACACACATTTGATTCTCAATCCAAAACCCAAAGATATTCTTTTATATGATAGAAAACAGAGAAAAGCAAGAACTCTCCATATTTTAGAGGCTGAAAACGACATTTTCGGACATTTCTTTATGAAAAATCAAATATGTAGATTTCCTGCTGTGCTCTGCTTTATATCATATTACAGTGAATATCTATCTCTTCACCATTTCAGACGATAATAATCCAAAAGATTAAGGTTGCAAATAAATATTATTTTCATTACCACATAATCTGCCGCTAAGTAGTCGTCTTTAAATGTCTGGTGTAAAGAAAACAGAGAAAAGCACGAAATCTCCACATTTTAGAGGCTGAAAATGACATTTTCTGACATTTTTGCATTAAAATAACCTTAAATGTCACGTTATATTCCCCTGAATGTTGAATCTGCACAACCCACATCATAACTTGCAGCAAAAGAATCCAAACAAGCAAAGGTTGGAGGATTTATCCGTCTAATGCAGGAGGAAACACCAGAAAGGAACGGGAGGAGGGGAGGGGGGGGGGGGGGTTGTTGTTTTTAAGGGCTTCTATGCTATTTTCTGCAGAACAAACCACATTAGCACGGAACACAATGTGCAATAATGTCCAGTGTGATCTATGACTAGTTCTTCTAAAAACAAATCTACTTTTCTATTGTTCTATTCCACTTCCTGACACTGATGTTCACACTTACTCGTCTGTGTTGTTGCAGTTATTCATGTTGTAAGTAGCTAGCGGCCACTTGCTGCCAAGACTTTGGAGAGAAATAAAGGACAAGATGTTTGCACCAGTAAGCGTCACAGCGTCGGACAATACAACTATTTGTCTTTGCAAACACAGGAAATAAAAAAGGTTCTAATCCTGCAGTTTATTATTCATTTATCTTTATGTTTATGTTTATGTTAGGTTTTGTAAATGCCAAGACACAAACACTGGTGCTTTTAAACCCCCGACTCATGCAGCCCCTCATCTATTGAGCAGGTATATATTATATGTATTATATATAATATATATAATACATATAATATATTATATATATTATATGTATTATATAATACATATAATATATTATATATATTATATGTATTATATGTATATATCATATAATATATTATATATATTATATGTATTATATATAATACATATAATACATATAATATATTATATGTATTATATGTATTATATATAATATATATAATACATATAATATATTATATATATTATATGTATTACATATTATACGTTTAAAATTCTACTACACATAAATATCTTCGTTATCCTTCTTAATGTTTCTTGTTTGCTAAACGCTGCTGCTATTTAGTCTGCACGGAAAATATTTAGTGTGTCCCAAAGTACCAGGATGTTCTGCATCCGGTCGCATTTTGAAGACAGCACGCCTTTCTGGCTGTTCTGACCCACAATCCTTTGCTGTTTAAGAGGGTCAGAGTTCAAGGCGCCATGTTAGGACGAAGTGTCCCTGATTGTCTGCACACTGCATGCAGCAGTACAACCTTTAATAAGAGCAGCTGCAGTGTGTGCTAAAAGTGAAAAGAAAAAGTATGCAGCTGTTTTCATTCACCTGCACCCAGAATGCACCTGTGATAACACCTGTAACATATTCTGTGTGTAAAGTTTTGACAAAGAAATTGTGTTTTTAGCGGTTGCACAAAGATGTAAATGCATCTTGAACAACAAATACGATTTAGTTCAGCCAGCGGAGTTTTCAATTTCAGATGAAACCCTTTCCTCACCTTCCACAGAAATGGAAACTTTGATCTTGATCTAACGCAGCGGCGGTTTGTGATTCTAAGTGATTCACTTTGATACATCCCAGTTTGACTCGTCGTAGATTTGAGGGATTAAGTTTCCTGTTTGGTGGTTACAAAGAAACTGTCGAACTGTGAGTCCTGGACATGAAACTTCCCCCCCAAAAGGATCATTTATACACGGCCCTTTAGGGGGCGAAGTGTTCCTCGACAGCTCAGACTTACTTCCTGTTTCGGGCGGTGTCGTTGGGGCCCACAGACTGGGCGTTGCTCTCTCGACTGGCGAGGTCTTTGAGCTCGGGGCCTCTGAAGCGCTCGAGGAAAGAGTCGTGCCGCTCGACCTCGGGGTGCACTCTGTGAGACGCCCAGTTCCACAGCATGAAGAAGAAGTAAGACAGCCTGGGAGGTTAGCGGGGGGGGGGGAAGACAGAGCGAAGTGACACCCGACTAGTCTAGTGTTGCAGAGCATGGACGTGCCAGTAGTGGAGAACGTCAAAGTACAACAACGATGCAGTAATACTACAATACTCCACTACAAGTGAAAGTCCTTCACATAACTTTATAACATTATTATCTACATTTAAATCTAAACGGTTTAACAGCTCCTCACCTCATCGGAGTTTGTTCCCTTTAGAGCTGCAACTTTCCCTCAATGAGTCGATAATCGGTTAATCGTTACAGTAATTTTTTATGCTGTTTTCAGCCTCTCAAATCTGGAGTTTTGCTGCTTTTATCTGTTTTATATCAAATT
>NC_041358.1:28006628-28044128 GCF_900634415.1 Cottoperca gobio
TTTGTGTCGTTTCAACTGAAACCACAAACAGTTTTGTGCCATAAAAGGAAAGGAATGATTATTATTTGTATTTTTTCATTGTTTATCTGCTGTAATTAAACCCCCTTTGAACAGCTCTGACTCTTTTCTCTTTAAATATAAGTTAAATGTTTTTTTCGTGCCGTGGTTTTAGGCCTATTTTATTTATTTATTTATATTTGACATGTGAACAAGTCGGCACTTTTTTGTATTATTGTTTGTTATAATTCTGTATTACATGTACATTGTTTTCTTTATTATTCAACAGGGAAAATACATGTTGGCATTGTTACATTTTAAATAAGGTGCAACCGATGCAGTGTATTTAGGTTTGCTAGCCGTTGCTAATATGCACACCTGTTCCCTGGAAAGAAAACACATAATACAAAGTAGTTTGAACAATTTTAAGTATCTTTAGTGAACCAAACTAGATTTCTCCCTCGAGTAGCTTTGCAGTAATTCAACTTGTTCCAGTGTGAAGCAAACTGCAGCCTGCGGGTCTGAAACGTGAAGCATTAAACCTGCTCTCTCTAATATCCTCTGGTTGTATAGAAGTCTATGAGAAAATGTTTCTACTTCTCTGTAACCTCCAGCAGGGGGCGACTCCTCTGGTTGTATAGAAGTCTATGAGAAAATGTTTCTACTCCTCTGTAACCTCCAGCAGGGGGCGACTCCTCTGGTTGTATAGAAGTCTATGAGAACATGTTTCTACTCCTCTGTAACCTCCAGCAGGGGGCGACTCCTCTGGTTGTATAGAAGTCTATGAGAAAATGTTTCTACTCCTCTGTAACCTCCAGCAGGGGGCGACTCCTCTGGTTGTATAGAAGTCTATGAGAACATGTTTCTACTCCTCTGTAACCTCCAGCAGGGGGCGACTCCTCTGGTTGTATAGAAGTCTATGAGAACATGTTTCTACTCCTCTGTAACCTCCAGCAGGGGGCGACTCCTCTGGTTGTATAGAAGTCTATGAGAAAATGTTTCTACTTCTCTCTTGATTTATTACCTCAGTAACATTTTCCTGATGAGTTTATGTCTCAGTCTGTAGTTTCAAGTCTTCTTCAACATGATGTTCATTTAGTGACTTATGGAAACATTTAAAATAGAAGATAAAGCAGCGTCTCATTTAGGGCGGGGCTACCTGTGATTGACAGGTCGCTACCATGGTGGTTTCGTTTGTGTTTTCACTTCATTAAAGTTAATTGTAACATTTTACTCGCCTAAAAATGTCTCGTTAAGCTTTCTAGTTGCAAAAAAACAAGATGCCGACGACCAAAACGGCTTCAAATCCGTCTCCCACAAACCAACGAGTGGCGTCACATTTGGCTTTGTCCACTTTTTATATAAAGTCTATAATGTAAAGCACTTGGTAGCTTTTAAAGTAGCTTCCTCAACACTGGAAATGAGCAGAAATGTCCATCTTGCTGTTGATGTTGTTCACTGAACGCCACTTTTCACAGTTTGTCTGAGAGTAGCGCCTAAAAATACGTCCTCATTAAGTCCTTAACACTAAACAGGATCAGTGTCCTTTCCCTGTGAACGATCAGCTGCTTTTTAAAATAACTAAGCTATGGCTTACAGGTAGTCTGTAGTTGCTATCTTCAGTTGTGTATGCAGCAGGTTAAGTCTATTAGGGCTCCACTTAAAGAACAGAGCGACGCTTCGCTTCTCCGTACAGTCTGGAGGAGCTGGTCTCCAGGAACTGCTTTCAAAAAAGTCTTATTTTGATAGCATGAGGGGTCATTGCATGTGTGGAATAAGGTCTTAAAAACATATAAATCTCCTTTAAAGATAATCCAAAGCACACTGTTAACACAGGTTATCAGTGGCATCGTTTTAAAAAGAAATTAAAAATAACTTTATTAAAGCTTCTTATGATTCTGTTTGTGAAAGTTGTTTATATTTGTGGTGTTACGTAATGTTTAACTGTAGTGGTGCAGTTTTATATATGTTTATATTTACTTTATTTAACATATACTGTTGATGAGACATTATGATTATATATATATATATTTTTGGTTTTGTTGATATTGTCGATTGTGATGTTTTATTGGAGATCCTAAATTAAGTAAAGTTAAATATTTAAAGGAGTTAATATTTGGAATATTTTTGAAAATATAATAGATAAACAATATTTAAAAATAAGATATTAACAAATATAAAACTGAGATATGAACCCAAGTGTGTGCATTTTTATTTTTGTGAATAAATAATATAAATAATTTTATTTTTTCATTTTCAGTAAATACATTAAATGAGAATTGTCTAAATAATTAATGTACAAAATGTTCGGTCTGTAAATTAGGTTCTTTTTGTCACTTTTTCAAAAGTAACGACTTATTATTGTTTTTTTTATTGTTTTTTATGTGTTTTTGAGTTGAATACGTTGACAATGACATAAATAAACTAAAATAAAACAAAGTTAAATGCCTTCATGTTAACTTTACAATATGTATTTAAAACAATAAAAGTCTTCAGCAGGGTCGGTCATTTTAAATACTTCTTGCATAATGTAAAATAAAGACTTTTAACTTTGCACAAACTCTACAGTGTGACTTGTATTTACATTTAATATGTTTTTGCAATGAGCCCTTTACACAGTAATATTTTCATGGTAGATTTGAGGCTTTTTAAAAAACATTTCTACCTGATTAAAACTCTAAAAATGTAAATAATGACTCACTGATCTCTGGGGAACACCGGTGGTTGTAACACTACACGTGCACACATGCAGATTACTGCTAATACCGGGGAGTTAACCAACCCCCCACTAAATTAAATCACAGTGGCAGAATCACCCAGAGGCCGAGAAGGGTGACGAAAGGTGAAGCCAGCAGTGTCTGCACACTGAATGTGAGTTGCATAATCATCTCTGAGACACGCAGCGTTTCTCTTGATCCTGAGAATGTTCATTTATTTTTGGTTCTTAGAAATCAGCTGTGATTTGTGTCTGTTTCCTGAGTTTTGCAGATTCTTTTCTTGCTTTCAAACATGAACAACCACAATTACATTACGTCACAGACAAGAGGATGACGGTGCAGTTAGTGCAGTTCGCACTAGGACGGCTAGTGTCCCCACAGTCCAGGGTTTGTCTTTAAATGTCTTGTTCTGTCGGTCCTAAAGATGTTCACGTTAATATGAAATACACCAGAGAAAAGCAGGAAATCTCCATATTTGAGGCTGAAAACTGAATTTAAAGACATTTTTGCATGAAAATGATTTCAAGGAATAATTGATTATCAAAACAGTTGCTGATTATTTATCTGTTAATTGTTGCAGCTCTACAATAAACACAACTTCCTGTTTGTGGTGAGCATATCTGACTTTTGATTTATACTTAAGTTAAGTTGACTGTACGGTGGGATGAAGTTGGACATTAGTGATAAGCGGCTGGAGGAGAAACATTTTATATATATTTAGATGTTCTTTTCTTTTTTTATGGTTTTATTTATGTAATTTTTCTATGTTTGTAATTTTTTATTGTTTATATTTTTGTGTATGCATTGTTTATGTTTTTTGTAAAATAAAATAAAATACACTATGTTGGGAAAATGTTATTTCCTTTAACTTTGCATGCTGCATTATTATATTATTATAACCGTCCTATATTGTGTATTGGCTCTAATCTAAATGTATATGTATGATAATACAGATTCAGATTGTGTGAGCTACTACGTATGGAGGACTGAAGCTGTCAATATAATAAATGACTCATAAATAAATACATTTAATAATAATAAATAATATGAAAATAAATTAATACAAAAATTAGTAATTTGTAAAAACAAAAAAAAGTCTTTATTCATTATTTCTATTTCTGTGTTTATTTATATATTTTAAAATGAACCTTTTATTGTTCTATTTATTTTTTAATATACATTAATATAAAATAAATAGTGTGACAACGTGCAAATGTATTTAATAATTGATGCTTTTATTTCTACATTTATTGATCTATTATTTTATTTATTGAGTGTTTCATAACGGGACACCTGAAGCTCCCCGAGGGGCTGACTAAAGTATCTTCTACAACAGAGGGCTTAATGCTCATTGTTCTTCTTCCTGCAGATTAGTTGCTCTGTTGGGGTCAAGACTCACTAAGAGGCTTGAGACTTGTGGTGAGATTGTGTATTCACCAAGATTATATACTCAATATCTTCATTAAATCCAGTTATAATGTAAATTCCACTTGTTGATTAATAAACTGATCATTTCTTCATAGTCTCCCACAATGTGCACGTGTTAAATAAACTTCTTTGTTGAACTAAAACTGTGCCTCCGTGTTTCAATATGTTCTCTGTAAAGACTCAACTGTTTGCTGTAACTCCACATTTTGGGGCTTTTTAAAATAAATATATTTGTTTAACAAGTTGCTTTAAATTAGTGCTTAATGCAAAATAAAAAATAAAAGCCTCGACAGCTTTCTGGCGGATTTATTTGACCATCTTCGACAACCTGTTGCTGCGACAGACTGCAGAACAGCTGCGACAGACTGCAGAACAGCTGATGCACATTTATCTCTTAAAATAAAATAATATTAGATGTGAAACTCGTGCAAAGTCTCTGTTGGCAGAATAAAAGCATTCAGCAGGTAAAACTCACCCGTTTGAAGCCGTTTCACACTGAGTTTTCTATTCCGACAACACCAGCAATTCCCCTCTGATCGCTTCTGTATAATCCCATCTTCAAAAAACAAGAATGTAAAATAGTTCTCCAGGGAAATATCTCCGATACCTTTGTCCGATCAGCGTCACCGCAAATATCTGTCCATAATTGGCAGCAGCGGCGTCTCTGCTGGATGAAGACGGAGCTGCCTGAGCTCACAGGTCCCAGATCAGAGGAGGGGAGGAGACCTGTCCATCACTGCGCCTCCATCACTGTCCATCAACCCTCAGCGGAGACACGAACACACTGCAGAGATCAGGACGATGCTTTTAAAATGTGTTCGTCTCTCTTTTTTATTATTAAACAAATAACATAATACAGATAAAGACACAGGTAGAATAAGTTGGAAAGACTGGGTTTGGTTTGTGGCAAGCATGCACTCTAATATCCAGCAGGGGTTGCAAAAAGATTGCATAGAAGTCTATGAGAAAATGCAACAGATGCAAAGTGTATTGGTCGGGTAGGTTAGTTTAGTTAACCAAACTAAATGTATCGCTGGTAGCTTTGTTGTAGTTTAACATCTTCTAGTGTGAAGCAAGCGGCATCCTGCCAATATGGAAGAGCCTTAAACCTGCACTCTCTGTAACCTCCAGCAGGGGGCGACTCCACTGATTGTATAGAAGTCTATGAGAAAATGTTTCTACTTCTCTCTTGATTTATTTCCTGATGAGTTTATGTCTCAATCTCTAGTTTCAACACATGAAGTTCATTTAGTAACTTATGGAAACATTTAGAGTAAAATAGAGGATAAAGCAGCGTCTCTTTAGGGCGGGGCTACCAGTGATTGACAGGTCATTACAAGTTCAGGAGGACATGTCCCCTCCTCCAGACACATTCTGTACAACATCAGGAGGACACGTCTCCTCCTGCAGACACTTTCTACAACATCAGGAGGACACGTCCCCTCCTGTAGACACTCTGTACAACATCAGGAGGACACGTCCCCTCCTGTAGACACTCTGTACAACATCAGGAGGACACGTCCCCTCCTGTAAACACACTCTGTACAACATCAGGAGGACACGTCCCCTCCTGCAGACACACTCTGTACAACATCAGGAGGACACGTCCCCTCCTGTAGACACTCTGTACAACATCAGGAGGACACGTCCCCTCCTGCAGACACATTGTACAACATCAGGAGGACACGTCCCCTCCTGTAGACACACTCTGTACAACATCAGGAGGACACGTCCCCTCCTGTAGACACTCTGTACAACATCAGGAGGACACGTCCCCTCCTGTAGACACACTCTGTACAACATCAGGAGGACACGTCCCCTCCTGTAGACACACTGTACAACATCAGGAGGACACGTCCCCTCCTGTAGACACGCTGTACAACATCAGGAGGACACGTCCCCTCCTGAAGACACACTCTGTAGAACATCAGGAGGACACGTCCCCTCCTGCAGACACTCTGTAGAACATCAGGAGGACACGTCCCCTCCTGTAGACACACTGTACAACATCAGGAGGACACGTCCCCTCCTGTAGACACGCTGTACAACATCAGGAGGACACGTCCCCTCCTGCAGACACACTCTGTACAACATCAGGAGGGGACGTCCCCTACTGACTCAGAAGGCGACGCAGGTTCTTGTCCTGGCTCTAGTCATCGTTGACTCCTGCAGCTCCCTCCTCGCTGGACTCCCCTACATGTGCCATCTGACCTCTACAGCTTACCCAGAATGCAGCAGCCCGATTGGTCTTCAATCTACCCCAGTTCTCCCACAATGCATTGCTCCTGCGCTCCCTTCACATGTTACCAGTCTGCATCGACCAATCAGCTCGCTGCTCCCTCACTGCGAGTGGGTGTTTTTATTATCATTGTTAATATTGTTAATATTGTATTATTTTTATTATTTTTATTATTTTTATTTTATTATATTTATTATTATTAGTGGGTTATTGTATATTATTTTATTATTTTATTACGTGGGGTTATTGTATTGTTATTATATTTATATTATTTTTATTTATTTATTATTGTGGATTATTGTTTTATTATTATTATTATTATTAGTGTGTTATTGTTTTATTCTTATTTATTATGGTTTTGTTATTATTATTATTATGTGGGTTGTTATTATTATTTCATTTTGTTATTGTTGTTCCAATATTGTTTATATTGTATTATTATTATTATTATTATTAATTTTTTTATTATTATTAGTGGGGTTATTGAATTATTATTATTAGTGGTTTTATTGTTATATTATTATTATTTTTATTATTATGTGTGGTTATTGTTTATTATTATATAGTGGTTTTTTATTATTATTATTATTATTATTATTCTTTTTTTTTATTATTATTTTTATTTTTGTTCTTTTATTATTTCTTATTGGTTTATTGTTATTAATTCTTTATTTTTATTATTTTTTTTTGTTTTTTTTATTATTATTTTTTTAGTTTTTCTATTATTATTTTTATTTTATTCTATTCTTATTATTTTTTTTTTATTATTATTATGTATTTTTTTATTATATTTTCATTTTTTTGATTTTTATTCTTTTTTTTATTTTTTTATTTTATTTGTGTGCTGCATTCAGGTCGGTCGGAATAATAGGAAAAATTAGTTCCCAGTACAAATGCACCATCAATCACAGCTGCACCCTACTTCTAAAGAGTATTCGTGTGCTATCAGACCTGCTGTCCCCATTTTCAATGACAGCGAGCTCGTCATCAGCGTTGGTGGAAAAGACGCTGTCGCGGGTGGAAAAGGACTTTTTTTCACTGCCGATGTTTGCCATTTCGTCGTGTCTGCTCTTGGCCCTGAAGCACAAAAAGGAAGAAAGAACATCAGTGTCGGGGGCTCTGACTGTCATGTAGCTACTTTGCAGTACTTCATTTTACATCGTGGTTCAAGTAGTTAAATTACTTTTTTCGTCATTTCTTTGTGGTCGTTTCAACTGAAACCACAAACAGTTTTGTGGCCATAAAAGGAAAGGAATGATTATATTTGTATTTTTTTCATTGTTTATCTGCTGTAATTAACCCCCTTTGAACACTCTGACATCTTTTCCTCTTTAATATAAGTTTAAATGTTTTTTTCGTGCCGTGGTTTTAGGCCTATTTATTTATTTATTTATATTTGACATGTGAACAAGTCGCACTTTTTTGTATTATTGGTTTGGTTATAATTCTGTTTACATGTACTTGTTTTCTTTATTATTCAACAGGGAAAATACATTTGGCATTGTTACATTTTAAATAAGGTGCAACCGATGCAGTGTATTTAGGTTGCTAGCCGTTTTCTAATATGCACACCTGTTCCCTGGAAAAGAAAACCATAATACAAAGTAGTTTGAAACAATTTTTAAGTATCTTTAGTGAACCAAACTAGATTTCTCCCTCGAGTAGCTTTGCAGTAATTCAACTTGTTCCAGTGTGAAGCAAACTGCAACCTGCGGGTCTGAAACGTAAGCATTAAACCTGCTCTCTCTATATCTCTGGTTTTATAGAGTCTATGAAAAATGTTTCTACTTCTCTGTAACCTCCAGCAGGGGGCGACTCCTCTGGTTGTATAGAAGTCTATGAGAAAAGTTCTACTCTCTGTAACCCTCCACAGGGGCGACTCCTCTGGTTGTATAGAAGTCTATGAGACATGTTGTTCTACTCTCTGTAACCTCCAGCAGGGGCGACTCCTCTGTTGTATAGAAGTCTATGAGAAAATGTTTCTACTCCTCTGTAACCTCCAGCAGGGGGCGACTCCTCTGGTTGTATAGAAGTCTATGAGAACATGTTTCTACTTCCTCTGTAACCTCCACAGGGGCGACTCCTCTGGTTTGTAATAGAAGTCTATGAGAACATGTTTCTACTCCTCTGTAACCCTCCAGCAGGGGGCGACTCCTCTGGTTGTATAGAAGTCTATTAGAAATGTTCTACTTCTCCTCTGATTTATTACCTCAGTAACATTTTTCCCTGATGAGTTTATGTCTCGTCTGTAGTTTCAAGTCTTCTTCCACTGATGTTCATTTAGTGACTTATGGAAACATTTAAATAGAAGATAAAGCAGCGTCTCATTAGGGCGGGGTAGCCACCTGTGATTGACAGGGTCGCTACCATGGTGGTTTCGTTTGTGTTTTCACTCATTAAAGTTAATTGTAACATTTTACACTCTCGCCTAAAAATGTCTCGTTAAGCTTTCTAGTTGCAAAAAAACAAGATGCCGACGACCAAAACGGCTTCAAAATACCGTCTCCCACAAACCAACGAGTGGCGTCACATTTGGCTTTGTCCTTTTTATATAAAGTCTATAATGTAAAGCACTTGGTAGCTTTTAAAAGTAGCTTCCTCAACACTGGAAATGACAGAAATGTCCATCTTGCTGTTGATTTTGTTCCACTGAACGCCACTTTCACAGTTTGTCTGAGAGTAGCGCCTAAAATACGTCCTCATATAAGGTCCTTAACACTAAACAGGATCAGTGTCCTTCCCTGTAAACGATCAGCTTGCTTTTTAAAATAACTAAGCTATGGCTTACAGGTAGTCTGTAGTTGCTATCTTCAGTTGTGTATGCAGCAGTTAAGTCTATTAGGGCTCCACTTAAGAACAGAGCGACGCTTCGCTTCTCCGTACAGTCTGGAGGAGCTGGTCTCCAGGAACTGCTTTCAAAAAAGTCTTTTTGATAGCATGAGGGGTCATTGCATGTGTGGAATAAAGGTCTTAAAAACATATAAATCTCCTTAAAGATAATCCAAAGCACACTGTAACACAGTGTTCAGTGGCATCGTTTTAAAAAGAAATTAAAATAACTTTATTAAAGCTTCTTATGATTCTGTTTGTGAAAGTGTTTTTATATTTGTGGTGTTACGTAATGTTTAACTGTAGTGGTGCAGTTTATATATGTTTATATTTACTTATTTAACATTTACTGTTGATGAGACATTTATGATTATATATTATATATTTTTGGTTTTGTTGATATTGTCGATTGTGATGTTTTATTGGAGATCCTAAATTAAGTAAAGTTAAATATTTAGGAGTTAATATTTGGAATATTTTTGAAAATATAATAGATAAACAATATTTAAAAATAAGATATTAACAAATATAAAACATGAGATATGAACCCAAGTGTGTGCATTTTTATTTTTTGTGAATAATAATATAAATAATTTTATTTTTTTTTTCATTTTCATAAATACATAAATGAGAATTGTCTAAATAATTAATGTACAAAATGTTCGGTCTGTAAATTAGGTTCTTTTTGTCACTTTTTCAAAGTAACGACTTATTATTGTTTTTTTTATTGTTTTTTATGTGTTTTTTGAGTTGAATACGTTGACAATGACATAAATAAACTAAATAAAACAAAGTTAAATGCCTTCATGTAACTTTACAATATGTATTTAAACAATAAAAGTCTTCAGCAGTCGGTCATTTTAAATACTTCTTGCATAATGTAAAATAAAGACTTTTTAACTTTGCACAAACTCTACAGTGGTGACTTGTATTTACATTTAATAATGTTTTTGCAATGAGCCCTTTACAACAGTAATTTTTTCATGGTAGATTTGAGGCTTTTAAAAAACATTTCTACCTGATTAAAACTCTAAAAATGTAAATAATGACATCACTGATCTCTGGGGAACACCGTGGTTGTAACACTACACGTGCACAATGCAGATTACTGCTAATACCGGGGAGTTAACCAACCCCCACAAATTAAATCACGTTGGCAGAATCACCCAAGGCCGAGAAGGGTGACGAAGGTGAGCCAGCATGTCTGCACACTGAATGAGTTGCATAATCATCTCTGAGACACGCAGCGTTTCTCTTGATCCTGAGAATGTTCATTTATTTTTTGGTTCTTAGAATCAGCTGTGATTTGTGTCTTTTCCTGAGTTTTGGCAGATTCTTTTCTTGCTTTCAAACATGAACAACCACAATTACATTACGTCCACAGACAAGAGGATGACGGTGCAGTTTAGTGCATTTCGCACTAGGACGGCTAGTGTCCCCACAGTCCAGGGGTTTGTCTTTAATGTCTTTGTTCTGTCGGTCCTAAAGATGTTCACGTTAATATGAAATACACCAGAGAAAAGCAGGAATCTCCATATTTGAGGCTGAAAACTGAATTTAAAAGACATTTTTGCATGAAATGATTTCAAGGATAATTGATTATCAAAACAGTTGCTGATTATTTATCTGTTAATTGTTGCAGCTCTCACAATACCAACCACTTCCTGTTTTGTGGTGAGCATATCTGACTTTTGATTTATACTAAGTTAAGTTTGACTGTAGGTGGGATGGAAGTTGGGACATTAGTGATAAGCGGCTGGAGGAGAAACATTTTTATATATATTTAGATGTTTCTTTTCTTTTTTTATGGTTTTATTTATGTAATTTTTCTATGTTTGTAATTTTTTAATTGTTTATTTTTGTGTATGCATGGTTTATGTTTTTTGTAAAATAAAATAAATACACTAGTTGGGAAAATGTTATTTCCTTTAACATTTGCATGCTGCATTATTCATATATTAAAACCGTCCTATATTGTGTATTGGCCTCTAATCTAATGTATATGTATGAAAATACGATTCAGATTGTGTGAGCTACTACGTATGGAGGACTGAAGCTGTCAATATAATAAATGACTCATAAATAAATCACATTTAATAATAATAAATAATATGAAAATAATTAATACAAAAATTAGTAATTGTAAAACAAAAAAAAGTCTTTATTCATTATTTCTATTTCTGTTTTATTTATAATATTTTTAAAATGAACCTTTTATTGTTCTATTTATTTTTTAATATAACATTAATATAAAATAAATAGTGTGACAACGGTGCAAATGTATTTAATAATTGATGCTTTTATTTCTACATTTATTGATCTATTATTTTTATTTATTGAGTGTTTCATAACGGGACCCCTGAACTACACATAAATATCTTCGTTATCCTTCTTAATGTTTCTTGTTTGCTAAACGCTGCTGCTATTTAGTCTGCACGGAAAATATTTAGTGTGTCCCAAAGTACCAGGATGTTCTGCATCCGGTCGCATTTGAAGACAGCACGCCTTTCTGGCTGTTCTGACCCACAATCCTTTGCTGTTTAAGAGGGTCAGAGTTCAAGGGCGCCATGTTAGGGACGAAGTGTCCTGATTGTCTGCACACTGCATGCAGCAGTACAACCTTTAATAAGAGCAGCTGCAGTGTGTGCTAAAAGTGAAAAGAAAAAGTATGCAGCTGTTTTCATTCACCTGCACCCAGAATGCACCTGTGATAACACCTGTAACATATTCTGTGTGTAAAGTTTGACAAAGAAATTGTGTTTTTAGGCGGTTGCACAAAGATGTAAATGCATCTTGAACAACAAATACGATTTAGTTCAGCCAGCGGAGTGTTTCAATTTCAGATGAAACCCTTTCCTCACCTTCCACAGAAATGGAAACTTTGATCTTGAATCTAACGCAGCGTCGGTTGGTGATTCTAAGTGATTCACTTTGATACAATCCCAGTTGACTCGTCGTAGATTTGAGGGATTAAGTGTCCTGTTTGGTGGTTACAAAGAAACTTGTCGAACTGTGAGTCCTGGACATGAAACTTCCCCCCCAAAAGGATCATTTATACACGGCCCTTTAGGGGCGAAGTGTTCCTCGACAGCTCAGACTTACTTCCTGTTTCGGGACGGGCGTGTCGTTGGGGCCCACAGACTGGGCGTTTGCTCTCTCGACTGGCGAGGTCTTTGAGCTCGGGGCCTCTGAAGCGCTCGAGGAAAGAGTCGTGCCGCTCGACCTCGGGGTGCACTCTGTGAGACGCCCAGTTCCACAGCATGAAGAAGAAGTAAAGACAGCCTGGGAGGTTAGCGGGGGGGGGGGAAGACAGAGCGAAGTGACACCCGACTAGTCTAGTGTTGCAGAGCATGGACGTGCCAGTAGTGGAGAACGTCAAAGTACAACACGATGCAGTAATACTACAATACTCCACTACAAGTGAAAGTCCTTCACATAACTTTATAACGTTATTATCTACATTTAAATCTAAACGGTTTAACAGCTCTCACCTCATCGGAGTTTGTTCCCTTTAGAGCTGCAAACTTTCCCTCAATGAGTCGATAATCGGTTAATCGTTACAGTAATTTTTTATGCTGTTTTCAGCCTCTCAAATCTGGAGTTTTGCTGCTTTTATCTGTTTTATATCAAATTAAATCGACAAAACAAAACATTTAATAACTGGGATGGACATTTTTCACTATCTTCTGACATTTATAGATCAAACGATTATTTACATTATCATTTGCTCGATTAATTAATAATTACAAAAAGTCATGTAAAGAACTTAAAACAGCATTTTATGTTATACAAAGGTTGTATAGAAAATAAAGTGTATTGTTGTTATTATTATTATTATCATCATTATATTATTATTACTTATTATTATTATTATTATTATTATTATTATTATTATTATTATTGTACTTTTGGACATTGGATCTGAATCTTTGCTATTTTATAAAATAAAATGTTATAGTTATTAATTTATTTTATAAGGTTTCTTGAACATTTTATATAAAAAAAACATTATGTAAGCATAATTAGAGATATCCAGTATTATAAACAATATAAACATATACGTGTTAAATATATATTAATTATATATATTATATAATTATATATATATATATATATATATATATATATATATATATTGTATTTATACAATACAATATTAAAATGCTAAATAAAAAATGCTTTTAATGAACTTTTATTACATAAATAGTCAAATAATACTATCAAAAAAAGACAGGTGTTTAAAAAAGATATTTTTAAGTTATCATATTGTTTATGTTTTTATGTATTTAAATCTTAATCTGAAATGAAAGCAGTAACTTAGTTGTCAATCGATGTAATGGAGTAAAAGTGCAACATTTGCTAGAAGTATAAAGTAGAATAAAATGGAAATAAACTTATAAATGAACTTATAGTGACTTTCCAACCGCTGGTAAACACGACTAACAACTAACGTATTTCTGCAGAAGTTTACCTGGACACGGCCCCGGATCCTGTGAAGGAGTTTCTGTGGGACTCTGAAGACGCTTCATCACAGAGAGACTGAGCCCTGCAGGATGGAAAATATTATTATTATTATTATCATTGTTAATGATTGTTAATATGGTTATCTTTATTATGATTTTTTTTTTATTATTATTATTAGTAGTGGGGTTATTGTAATTATTATTATTATTATTATTATTATTATTATTATTATTATTATTATTATTATATTATTATTATATTATTATTAGTGGGGGTTATTATTATTATTATTATTAGTGGGGTTATTATATTATCATTGTTAATATGTTATATATTGTTATTATATTATTATTTTTATTATTTTATTTTTATTTTATTATATATTATTAGTGGGGTTATTGTCATTATTATTATTATTAGTGGGGTTATTGTTATTATATTATTATTATATTATATTATTATTATTAGTGGGGTTGTTTATTATCATTGTTAATATTGTTAATATTGTTATTATTTTATTATTTTTATTTTATTTTATTATATTATTTTATTATTAGTGGGTTATTGTAATTATTATTATTAGTGTGGTTATTGTTAGTATATTATTATTATTATTATAGTGGGGTTATTGTCATTATTATTATTATTATAGTGGGGTTATATTATATTATTATTTATTATATTAGTGGGGTTATTGTAATTATTATTATTAGTGGGGTTATTGTTATTATTATTATTATTAGTGGGGTTATTGTTATTATTATTATTATTATTATTATTATTATTATTAGTGGGGTTGTTATTATATCATTGTTAATATTGTTATATTGTTATTATTTTTATCATTTTTATTTTTATTTTATTTATTATTATTATTATTAGTGGGGTTATTGTAATTATTATTATTATTATTATTAGTGGGGGTATTGTTATTATTATTATTATTATTATTATTAGTAGTGGATTATTGTTATTATTATTATTATTATTATTAGTGGGGTTATTGTTATTATTTTATTATTAGTGGGGTTATTGTTATTATTATTATTAATGGGTTGTTATTATTATCATTGTTATGATTGTTAATATGGTTATTATTTGTATTATTATTATTTATTATTATTATTTTATTATTATTAGTGGGGTTCTTGTATTATTAATTATTAGTTGTGGTTATTGTTATATTATATTATTATTATTATTATTAGTGGGGTTATTGTCATTATTATTATTATTAGTGGGGTTATTATTATTATTATTATTTTATTATTATTAGTGGGGGTTATTGTAATTATTATTATTAGTGGGGTTATTGTTATTATTATTATTATTAGTGGGGTTATTGTTATTATTATTATTATTATTATTAGTGGGGTTGTTGTTATTATTATTATTATTAGTGGGGTTATTGTTATTATTATTAGTGGGGTTATTGTTATTATTATTATTATTATTATTAGTGGGGTTATTGTTATTATTATTATTAGTGGGGTTATTGTTATTATTATTAGTGGGGTTATTGTTATTATTATTAGTGGGGTTATTGTTATTATTATTATTATTATTATTAGTGGGGTTATTGTTATTATTATTAGTGGGGTTATTGTTATTATTATTATTATTATTATTAGTGGGGTTATTGTTATTATTATTAGTGGGGTTATTGTTATTATTATTATTATTATTAGTGGGGTTGTTGTTATTATTATTATTATTATTATTAGTGGGGTTATTGTTATTATTATTAGTGGGGTTATTGTTATTATTATTAGTGGGGTTATTGTTATTATTATTATTATTAGTGGGGTTCTTGTGATTATTAATTGTGGGGTTTATTGTTATTATTAATTATATTAGTTGGGTTTATTTTTATTCTTATTATTATTATTATTATTAGTGGGGTTATTTTGTTATTATTATATTATTGTGGGTTATTGTTTTATTATTATTATTATTAAAGTGGGGTTATTGGTGTTATTAATTAATAGTGGGGTTATGTTTATTCTTATTATATTAGTGGTGTTATTGTTATTATTATTATTAATTATTAGTGGGGTTATTGTTATTATTATTATTATTATTAGTGGGGTTATTGTTATTATTATTAGTGGGGTTATTATATTGTCCATTGTTATGATTGTTAATATGGTTATTATTTGTATTAGGATTATTTTTATTTATTTGTGCTGCATTCAGGTCAGGTCGGAATAATAGGAAAAATTAGTTCCCAGTACAAATGCACCATCAATCACAGCTGCAACCCTACTTCTAAAGAGTATCGTGTGCTATCAGACCTGCTGTCCCCATTTTCAATGACAGCGAGCTCGTCATCAGCGTTGGTGGAAAGACGCTGTCGGGTGGAAAAGGACTTTTTTTCACTGCCGATGTTTGCCATGTCGTCGTGTCTGGCTCTTGGCCCTGCAGCACAAAAACAGAGGAAGAAGAAACATCAGTGTCGGGGGCTCTGAGCTGCATGTAGCTACTTTGCAGTACATTCATATTTACATCGTGGTTCAAGTAGTTAAATTACTTTTTCGTCATTTCTTTGTGTCGTTTCAACTGAAACCACAAACAGTTTTGTGCCATAAAAGGAAAGGAATGATTATTATTTGTATTTTTTCATTGTTTATCTGCTGTAATTAAACCCCCTTTGAACAGCTCTGACTCTTTTCTCTTTAAATATAAGTTAAATGTTTTTTTCGTGCCGTGGTTTTAGGCCTATTTTATTTATTTATTTATATTTGACATGTGAACAAGTCGGCACTTTTTTGTATTATTGTTTGTTATAATTCTGTATTACATGTACATTGTTTTCTTTATTATTCAACAGGGAAAATACATGTTGGCATTGTTACATTTTAAATAAGGTGCAACCGATGCAGTGTATTTAGGTTTGCTAGCCGTTGCTAATATGCACACCTGTTCCCTGGAAAGAAAACACATAATACAAAGTAGTTTGAACAATTTTAAGTATCTTTAGTGAACCAAACTAGATTTCTCCCTCGAGTAGCTTTGCAGTAATTCAACTTGTTCCAGTGTGAAGCAAACTGCAGCCTGCGGGTCTGAAACGTGAAGCATTAAACCTGCTCTCTCTAATATCCTCTGGTTGTATAGAAGTCTATGAGAAAATGTTTCTACTTCCTCTGTAACCTCCAGCAGGGGGCGACTCCTCTGGTTGTATAGAAGTCTATGAGAAAATGTTTCTACTCCTCTGTAACCTCCAGCAGGGGGCGACTCCTCTGGTTGTATAGAAGTCTATGAGAACATGTTTCTACTCCTCTGTAACCTCCAGCAGGGGGCGACTCCTCTGGTTGTATAGAAGTCTATGAGAAAATGTTTCTACTCCTCTGTAACCTCCAGCAGGGGGCGACTCCTCTGGTTGTATAGAAGTCTATGAGAACATGTTTCTACTCCTCTGTAACCTCCAGCAGGGGGGCGACTCCTCTGGTTGTATAGAAGTCTATGAGAACATGTTTCTACTCCTCTGTAACCTCCAGCAGGGGGCGACTCCTCTGGTTGTATAGAAGTCTATGAGAAAATGTTTCTACTTCTCTCTTGATTTATTACCTCAGTAACATTTTCCTGATGAGTTTATGTCTCAGTCTGTAGTTTCAAGTCTTCTTCAACATGATGTTCATTTAGTGACTTATGGAAACATTTAAAATAGAAGATAAAGCAGCGTCTCTTTAGGGTGGGGCTACCTGTGATTGACAGGTCGCTACCATAGTGGTTTCGTTTGTGTTTTCACTTCATTAAAGTTAATTGTAACATTTTACTCGCCTAAAAATGTCTCGTTAAGCTTTCTAGTTGCAAAAAAACAAGATGCCGACGACCAAAACGGCTTCAAATCCGTCTCCCACAAACCAACGAGTGGCGTCACATTTGGCTTTGTCCACTTTTTATATAAAGTCTATAATGTAAAGCACTTGGTAGCTTTTAAAGTAGCTTCCTCAACACTGGAAATGAGCAGAAATGTCCATCTTGCTGTTGATGTTGTTCACTGAACGCCACTTTTCACAGTTTGTCTGAGAGTAGCGCCTAAAAATACGTCCTCATTAAGTCCTTAACACTAAACAGGATCAGTGTCCTTTCCCTGTGAACGATCAGCTGCTTTTTAAAATAACTAAGCTATGGCTTACAGGTAGTCTGTAGTTGCTATCTTCAGTTGTGTATGCAGCAGGTTAAGTCTATTAGGGCTCCACTTAAAGAACAGAGCGACGCTTCGCTTCTCCGTACAGTCTGGAGGAGCTGGTCTCCAGGAACTGCTTTCAAAAAAGTCTTATTTTGATAGCATGAGGGGTCATTGCATGTGTGGAATAAGGTCTTAAAAACATATAAATCTCCTTTAAAGATAATCCAAAGCACACTGTTAACACAGGTTATCAGTGGCATCGTTTTAAAAAGAAATTAAAAATAACTTTATTAAAGCTTCTTATGATTCTGTTTGTGAAAGTTGTTTATATTTGTGGTGTTAAGTAATGTTTAACTGTAGTGGTGCAGTTTTATATATGTTTATATTTACTTTATTTAACATATACTGTTGATGAGACATTATGATTATATATATATATATTTTTGGTTTTGTTGATATTGTCGATTGTGATGTTTTATTGGAGATCCTAAATTAAGTAAAGTTAAATATTTAAAGGAGTTAATATTTGGAATATTTTTGAAAATATAATAGATAAACAATATTTAAAAATAAGATATTAACAAATATAAAACTGAGATATGAACCCAAGTGTGTGCATTTTTATTTTTGTGAATAAATAATATAAATAATTTTATTTTTTCATTTTCAGTAAATACATTAAATGAGAATTGTCTAAATAATTAATGTACAAAATGTTCGGAATGTAAATTAGGTTCTTTTTGTCACTTTTTCAAAAGTAACGACTTATTATTGTTTTTTTTATTGTTTTTTATGTGTTTTTGAGTTGAATACGTTGACAATGACATAAATAAACTAAAATAAAACAAAGTTAAATGCCTTCATGTTAACTTTACAATATGTATTTAAAACAATAAAAGTCTTCAGCAGGGTCGGTCATTTTAAATACTTCTTGCATAATGTAAAATAAAGACTTTTTAACTTTGCACAAACTCTACAGTGTGACTTGTATTTACATTTAATATGTTTTTGCAATGAGCCCTTTACACAGTAATATTTTCATGGTAGATTTGAGGCTTTTAAAAAACATTTCTACCTGATTAAAACTCTAAAAATGTAAATAATGACTCACTGATCTCTGGGGAACACCGGTGGTTGTAACACTACACGTGCACACATGCAGATTACTGCTAATACCGGGGAGTTAACCAACCCCCCACTAAATTAAATCACAGTGGCAGAATCACCCAGAGGCCGAGAAGGGTGACGAAAGGTGAAGCCAGCAGTGTCTGCACACTGAATGTGAGTTGCATAATCATCTCTGAGACACGCAGCGTTTCTCTTGATCCTGAGAATGTTCATTTATTTTTGGTTCTTAGAAATCAGCTGTGATTTGTGTCTGTTTCCTGAGTTTTGCAGATTCTTTTCTTGCTTTCAAACATGAACAACCACAATTACATTACGTCACAGACAAGAGGATGACGGTGCAGTTAGTGCAGTTCGCACTAGGACGGCTAGTGTCCCCACAGTCCAGGGTTTGTCTTTAAATGTCTTGTTCTGTCGGTCCTAAAGATGTTCACGTTAATATGAAATACACCAGAAAAAAGCAGGAAATCTCCATATTTGAGGCTGAAAACTGAATTTAAAGACATTTTTGCATGAAAATGATTTCAAGGAATAATTGATTATCAAAACAGTTGCTGATTATTTATCTGTTAATTGTTGCAGCTCTACAATAAACACAACTTCCTTCCTTCACTTTGTGGTGAGCATATCTGACTTTTGATTTATACTTAAGTTAAGTTGACTGTACGGTGGGATGAAGTTGGACATTAGTGATAAGCGGCTGGAGGAGAAACATTTTAATATATATTTAGATGTTCTTTTCTTTTTTTATGGTTTTATTTATGTAATTTTTCTATGTTTGTAATTTTTTATTGTTTATATTTTTGTGTATGCATTGTTTATGTTTTTTGTAAAATAAAATAAAATACACTATGTTGGGAAAATGTTATTTCCTTTAACTTTGCATGCTGCATTATTATATTATTATAACCGTCCTATATTGTGTATTGGCTCTAATCTAAATGTATATGTATGATAATACAGATTCAGATTGTGTGAGCTACTACGTATGGAGGACTGAAGCTGTCAATATAATAAATGACTCATAAATAAATACATTTAATAATAATAAATAATATGAAAATAAATTAATACAAAAATTAGTAATTTGTAAAAACAAAAAAAAGTCTTTATTCATTATTTCTATTTCTGTGTTTATTTATATATTTTAAAATGAACCTTTTATTGTTCTATTTATTTTTTAATATACATTAATATAAAATAAATAGTGTGACAACGTGCAAATGTATTTAATAATTGATGCTTTTATTTCTACATTTATTGATCTATTATTTTATTTATTGAGTGTTTCATAACGGGACACCTGAAGCTCCCCGAGGGGCTGACTAAAGTATCTTCTACAACAGAGGGCTTAATGCTCATTGTTCTTCTTCCTGCAGATTAGTTGCTCTGTTGGGGTCAAGACTCACTAAGAGGCTTGAGACTTGTGGTGAGATTGTGTATTCACCAAGATTATATACTCAATATCTTCATTAAATCCAGTTATAATGTAAATTCCACTTGTTGATTAATAAACTGATCATTTCTTCATAGTCTCCCACAATGTGCACGTGTTAAATAAACTTCTTTGTTGAACTAAAACTGTGCCTCCGTGTTTCAATATGTTCTCTGTAAAGACTCAACTGTTTGCTGTAACTCCACATTTTGGGGCTTTTTAAAATAAATATATTTGTTTAACAAGTTGCTTTAAATTAGTGCTTAATGCAAAATAAAAAATAAAAGCCTCGACAGCTTTCTGGCGGATTTATTTGACCATCTTCGACAACCTGTTGCTGCGACAGACTGCAGAACAGCTGCGACAGACTGCAGAACAGCTGATGCACATTTATCTCTTAAAATAAAATAATATTAGATGTGAAACTCGTGCAAAGTCTCTGTTGGCAGAATAAAAGCATTCAGCAGGTAAAACTCACCCGTTTGAAGCCGTTTCACACTGAGTTTTCTATTCCGACAACACCAGCAATTCCCCTCTGATCGCTTCTGTATAATCCCATCTTCAAAAAACAAGAATGTAAAATAGTTCTCCAGGGAAATATCTCCGATACCTTTGTCCGATCAGCGTCACCGCAAATATCTGTCCATAATTGGCAGCAGCGGCGTCTCTGCTGGATGAAGACGGAGCTGCCTGAGCTCACAGGTCCCAGATCAGAGGAGGGGAGGAGACCTGTCCATCACTGCGCCTCCATCACTGTCCATCAACCCTCAGCGGAGACACGAACACACTGCAGAGATCAGGACGATGCTTTTAAAATGTGTTCGTCTCTCTTTTTTATTATTAAACAAATAACATAATACAGATAAAGACACAGGTAGAATAAGTTGGAAAGACTGGGTTTGGTTTGTGGCAAGCATGCACTCTAATATCCAGCAGGGGGCGACTAAACTGGTTGCAAAAGATTGCATAGAAGTCTATGAGAAAATGCAACAGATGCAAAGTGTATTGGTCGGGTAGGTTAGTTTAGTTAACCAAACTAAATGTATCGCTGGTAGCTTTGTTGTAGTTTAACATCTTCTAGTGTGAAGCAAGCGGCATCCTGCCAATATGGAAGAGCCTTAAACCTGCACTCTCTGTAACCTCCAGCAGGGGGCGACTCCACTGATTGTATAGAAGTCTATGAGAAAATGTTTCTACTTCTCTCTTGATTTATTTCCTGATGAGTTTATGTCTCAATCTCTAGTTTCAACACATGAAGTTCATTTAGTAACTTATGGAAACATTTAGAGTAAAATAGAGGATAAAGCAGCGTCTCTTTAGGGCGGGGCTACCAGTGATTGACAGGTCATTACAAGTTCAGGAGGACATGTCCCCTCCTCCAGACACATTCTGTACATCATCAGGAGGACACGTCCCCTCCTGCAGACACACTCTGTACAACATCAGGAGGATACGTCCCCTCCTGCAGACACACTCTGTACATCATCAGGAGGACACGTCCCCTCCTGCAGACACACTCTGTACAACATCAGGAGGACACGTCCCCTCCTGAAGACACACTCTGTACAACATCAGGAGGATACGTCCCCTCCTGTAGACACTCTGTACAACATCAGGAGGACACGTCCCCTCCTGCAGACACACTCTGTACAACATCAGGAGGACACGTCCCCTCCTCCAGACACACTCTATACAACATCAGGAGGACACGTCCCCTCCTGCAGACACACTCTGTACAACATCAGGAGGACACGTCCCCTCCTCCAGACACACTCTATACAACATCAGGAGGACACGTCCCCTCCTGCAGACACTTTCTACAACATCAGGAGGACACGTCCCCTCCTGCAAACACTTTCTACAACATCAGGAGGACACGTCCCCTCCTGCAGACACTCTGTAGAACATCAGGAGGACACGTCCCCTCCTGCAAACACTTTCTACAACATCAGGAGGACACGTCCCCTCCTGCAGACACTCTGTAGAACATCAGGAGGACACGTCCCCTCCTGCAGACACTTTCTACAACATCAGGAGGACACGTCCCCTCCTGCAGACACTCTGTAGAACATCAGGAGGACACGTCCCCTCCTGCAGACACACTCTGTACAACATCAGGAGGACACGTCCCCTCCTGTAGACACTCTGTACAACATCAGGAGGACACGTCCCCTCCTGGTAGACACACACTGTACAACATCAGGAGGACACGTCCCCTCCTGTACACGCTGTACAACATCAGGAGGACACGTCCCCTCCTGTAGACACACTCTGTACAACATCAGGAGGACACGTCCCCTCCTGTAGACACTCTGTACAACATCAGGAGGACACGTCCCCTCCTGCAGACACTCTGTAGAACATCAGGAGGACACGTCCCCTCCTGTAGACACGCTGTACAACATCAGGAGGACACGTCCCCTCCTGCAGACACACTCTGTACAACATCAGGAGGACACGTCCCCTCCTGTAGACACACTCTGTACAACATCAGGAGGACACGTCCCCTCCTGTAGATACACTGTACAACATCAGGAGGACACGTCCCCTATTGAAGACACACTCTGTACAACATCAGGAGGACACGTCCCCTCCTGCAGACACTCTGTAGAACATCAGGAGGACACGTCCCCTCCTGTAGACACGCTGTACAACATCAGGAGGACACGTCCCCTCCTGCAGACACACTCTGTACAACATCAGGAGGACACGTCCCCTCCTGTAGACACACTCTGTACAACATCAGGAGGACACGTCCCCTCCTGTAGACACACTGTACAACATCAGGAGGACACGTCCCCTCCTGCAGACACACTCTGTACAACATCAGGAGGACACGTCCCCTCCTGTAGACACGCTGTACAACATCAGGAGGGGACGTCCCCTACTGACTCAGAAGGCGACGCAGGTTCTTGTCCTGGCTCTAGTCATCGTTGACTCCTGCAGCTCCCTCCTCGCTGGACTCCCTACATGTGCCATCTGACCTCTACAGCTTACCCAGAATGCAGCAGCCCGATTGGTCTTCAATCTACCCCAGTTCTCCCACAATGCATTGCTCCTGCGCTCCCTTCACATGTTACCAGTCTGCATCGACCAATCAGCTCCCTGCTCCCTCACTGCGAGTGGGTTCCAGATTCCCCTCAAATAAAACCACCTGTTTGCTCTCCTGCTCCAACATGGAGGAACGCCCTCCCCAGTGATGTGAGGACAGCAGACAGTCTTCACACCTGCAGACTGAACACTCACCTGTTTCCACTGCACCTCGACGCATGAAAGAAAAATAATAATAATGAACTTCTTTGTATGTTGCACTTATATTTGTTTGTCTTATTTGAAGCTGTTGTTCTGCACTTGAATGATTCACCTGTTTGAAGCTGATGTACCTGCAGGATTCTTGCTGTTCTGAGTTCTATCCTCATGATTGTTTGAATGAACTGCGATGTTGTACATATTGAGGAGGACGTGCGTCCTGAGTCTCCCTCGAAATCTACGCCTGCGATGTTTCTCCTGTCACCACCAGCTCACGTCACCAGCAGGCATAAGGTTAAAAGAGAAATCCTTTGGCAACATGCAGCTGCACCACTAATCCCAGCTTAGATTTGAGAACCTATTTCAGCCACATAATGCCCCTCATGGACCCGTCGCTTCAAGATCGCTCACTTTTCTACAACATTTTACCTTTTTCGGTCAACATTACACTAAATTCACAAACTCCGGCGGCTCTAAGCTATCTATGGTCACAATGTTGGCGTATGATCCCGGATATTATTAAATCATAGATAAACTTATCATCTGTGTGAATCATCCCTGTAATAAGATATAAATGACTTGCAGGGCCTGAAGTCTGTTTGTATTTGTTTTGTGTGCGTCTGTAATCATCTCAAACTAAAGACAATTAGCTCTGTAATAGACTTGGGTGAGAGTAGGTTAAAGGCAATCCATTTATAGAAAAGGTGTTTATATATAGAGTCTGTAGCAGACGGAAATAACTTTTCTTTAAGCTCATAAATGTGTCTGATTGAGATTCTGCTCTAAGGTGACACACTCCAGGTGAACAGGGTCATACATGTTGTACACACTACAGGTGAACAGGGTCAAACATGTAACTAACAGATATCATGAAGCTTCCCCACTTCATGACTCACATCAACACAGTTTATATTACAAGTGTTTAATATGTACATGAGGCGTTATGTAATGTAGCTGTGGAGAGTTTACATCTACACACACAGTTACACACACACACTCTCATGTTCTCATGTTTTCTTTAAACTCGTCTTCCACTTTTTGAAAGCCTTATTTAAATTGGATGCTGCTTTGATAAAGTAAAAGCCCAATCACTCTCCCTTCTCCAAACCAAATTAGCTTTAGTCTCCAGGTGCATCGAGATCTGTGGAAAGCCTCTTTACACCTCTGCCAGAAGGCCTGTGGTAATTACTGCGTCCTAAACCCTGCATGTCTCTCCCCTAGTGCACCGTGACAACACAGGGCAGCAGTTGTCTCCTGCACGCTGGCTTCACTATGCATTTTTAAAGGAACCATTTACACTCCTCCCAAAGCCGCCTTATATTATATTTTGTTTTAAATATTGCTCAAGTTGTTCCTGTGAGAAGATCCCAGCTGCTTTACTGGAACACTGTACGACATAACGTTTGCTCTTGTGTAGAAATTATATTTTTTATGAAAAGAAATGGACAAAACATGCGTCACAAGCCTGTGATGGAGCATCAGAGCGCATAATAAGAGTCGAGCTCAAGTCCTCTTGTGCTGATGAGCTGCTCCCTCTTCATCAGACGCTGCAGATTACTTGCAGCATGTCGTTGTTTTCCTCCAGGCGGAGGATGATTTATGTTTACACAGCGTTACTATAACAACCTCAAGGGTGAATATGTGGGCCTTCGTCAAAGACGTCAAACACAACGAGAAAATCTGAAACTGATGTGCAGTCGCTGCATGTGTGAAGCTTTCCACTGATTTCATACTTTCATAATCCTGTAATTGTGCAGTAATTTGCTGCAATCAGCCGCAATTGTCCCTGTTCCTCCTCGAAATCAGTCTGTGTGTGTGTGTGTGTGTGTGTGTGTGTGTGTGTGTGTGTGTGTGTGTGAGTGTGTGTGTGTGTGTGTGTGTGTGTGTGTGTGTGTGTGTGAGTGTGAGTGTGTGTGTGCTTTACATTCACAATACTTTTTTGCACTAATTTACTATCACACGTGTTTATATTTATTCAACCAGGAAGTCCAGCAGTTACATTTTAAATATAAATAATACAGGAAGTACGTCAAACACACAAGGAAGTTGTAAACCAGCTGCATTTCTTACTTACTTGGATTTTTCATGCAGGACTTTTTACTATTTTGTATTTTTCCATTACATTATTGGTACTTTTACTGAAGTAAACGATCTAAATACTTCTTCCACCCCTGCATATGTATATTTTGAGGTTATTCTATAACAGTGTCAAGGCACCCTGTGACCTCTGTTCCTGATGTGCACCATATATGGTCATGCCTGCTGTGCACTGTTTCCAGATTCCCCCTGTGAGACTTGTCAAAAATTCAAACTGTTTATCTGCAAAATGAAACCTAGAAAAGTTCTGATCTGATGATGCATTTTATTATATATCTGCCCTCTGCAGGAAGCTCAAGAAACTGCACTCACCAGCTCAACAATGAGGTTTAAGGTGAGGTAAAGGCAGGAAATGTTACGTGTGCGTGTGCGTGTGCGTGTGTGCGTGCGTGTGTATGTGTTTGTAAGGAGGATATTGGTTTATAATCCTGAGCAATAGTAATAGTTACACTATGTTGGAAGATAATAATAATAATAATAATAATAATAATAATAATAATAATAATAATAATAATAATAATAATAATAATAATAATAATAATAATAATAATAATAACAATTGTAATTATAATAATACTGATGATATTAATATTATATTATATATTAAGTAAAAATAATAATACAAATACAATAAATTGTAATAACAATAATAAATAAAATTATAAAAATAAGCTGGTTAATCAATAAAAATAATTACCACACACACACCAAACTATATCAGACAATCAGCTTAAAGAGACGACTTAAAACACCCTCAAGAACACGCATAGCTTATCATGTCCTATAGGACTCATGCTATCTTGTTTTATCAGCAATATTCTGGCTTCTTTCTGTCAAACATTAACCATTGCCCTGCTTTAATTTTCAGCGAACACCTGTTGTATTGTCTGAATTGATTTAAAAAACGTGATGAGACGTTTTGAGATCCAATAAAATCAACAACAATTAATAAACAAACAAATAAGTGATGAAAATAAATATTAAATCTCCGCTAAAAAATATATTTAAATTGAATACTGCAAGTACCTGTGCTTAAGCACTTTAAAAAATAATAATGTAACCTTTATTTATAAAGACAGAGACAGGGGGTCACATCACATCAAATCAAATCAAATGTATTTATACAGCCCAATATCACAAATTATACATTTGTCTCAGTGTTTACAGACTGTACAGTATACGACACCCTCTGTCTTCAGACCCTCTGTCCTTAGACCCTCTGTCCTTAGACCCTCTGTTCTCAGACCCTCTGTCTTTAGACCCTCTGTCCTCAGACCCTCTGTCCTTAGACCCTCTGTCCTTAGACCCTCTGTCTTTAGACCCTCTGTCCTTAGACCCTCTGTCTTTAGACCCTCTGTCCTCAGACCCTCTGTCTTTAGACCTTCTGTCTTTAGACCCTCTGTCCTTAGACCCTCTGTCCTCAGACCCTCAGTCTTTAGACCCTCTGTCCTTAGACCCTCTGTCCTTAGACCCTCTGTCCTCAGACCCTCTGTCCTTAGACCCTCTGTCTTAGACCCTCTGTCCTTAGACCCTCTGTCCTCAGACCCTCTGTCTTAGACCCTCTGTCCTTAGACCCTCTGTCCTCAGACCCTCTGTCCTTAGACCCTCTGTCCTCAGACCCTCTGTCTTTAGACCCTCTGTCCTTAGACCCTCTGTCCTTAGACCCTCTGTCCTCAGACCCTCTGTCTTAGACCCTCTGTCCTTAGACCCTCTGTCCTTAGACCCTCTGTCCTCAGACCCTCTGTCCTTAGACCCTCTGTCCTTAGACCCTCTGTCCTCAGACCCTCTGTCCTTAGACCCTCTGTCCTTAGACCCTCTGTCCTCAGACCCTCTGTCCTTAGACCCTCTGTCCTTAGACCCTCTGTCTTTAGACCCTCTGTCCTCAGACCCTCTGTCCTTAGACCCTCTGTCCTCAGACCCTCTGTCCTCAGACCCTCTGTCCTTAGACCCTCTGTCCTTAGACCCTCTGTCTTTAGACCCTCTGTCCTCAGACCCTCTGTCCTTAGACCCTCTGTCCTTAGACCCTCTGTCCTCAGACCCTCTGTCCTTAGACCCTCTGTTCTTACACCCTCTGTCCTTAGACCCTCTGTCCTCAGACCCTCTGCCCTCAGACCCTCTTTCCTTAGACCCTCTGTCCTTAGACCCTCTGTCCTCAGACCCTCTGTCCTCAGACCCTCTGTCCTTAGACCCTCTGTCTTTAGACCCTCTGTCCTTAGACCCTCTGTCCTTAGACCCTCTGTCCTCAGACCCTCTGTCCTTAGACCCTCTGTCCTTACACCCTCTGTCCTTAGACCCTCTGTCCTCAGACCCTCTGCCCTCAGACCCTCTTTCCTTAGACCCTCTGTCCTTAGACCCTCTGCCCTCAGACCCTCTGTCCTTAGACCCTCTGTCCTTAGACCCTCTGTCCTTAGACCCTCTGTCTTTAGACCCTCTGTCCTCAGACCCTCTGTCTTTAGACCTTCTGTCTTTAGACCCTCTGTCCTTAGACCCTCTGTCCTCAGACCCTCAGTCTTTAGACCCTCTGTCCTTAGACCCTCTGTCCTTAGACCCTCTGTCCTCAGACCCTCTGTCCTTAGACCCTCTGTCTTAGACCCTCTGTCCTTAGACCCTCTGTCCTCAGACCCTCTGTCCTTAGACCCTCTGTCCTCAGACCCTCTGTCCTTAGACCCTCTGTCCTCAGACCCTCTGTCCTTAGACCCTCTGTCCTTAGACCCTCTGTCCTCAGACCCTCTGTCTTTAGACCCTCTGTCCTTAGACCCTCTGTCCTCAGACCCTCTGTCCTTAGACCCTCTGTCCTTAGACCCTCTGTCCTCAGACCCTCTGTCCTTAGACCCTCTGTCCTTAGACCCTCTGTCCTCAGACCCTCTGTCCTTAGACCCTCTGTCCTTAGACCCTCTGTCTTTAGACCCTCTGTCCTCAGACCCTCTGTCCTTAGACCCTCTGTCCTCAGACCCTCTGTCCTCAGACCCTCTGTCCTTAGACCCTCTGTCCTTAGACCCTCTGTCTTTAGACCCTCTGTCCTCAGACCCTCTGTCCTTAGACCCTCTGTCCTTAGACCCTCTGTCCTCAGACCCTCTGTCCTCAGACCCTCTGTCCTTAGACCCTCTGTCCTTACACCCTCTGTCCTTAGACCCTCTGTCCTCAGACCCTCTGCCCTCAGACCCTCTTTCCTTAGACCCTCTGTCCTTAGACCCTCTGTCCTCAGACCCTCTGTCCTCAGACCCTCTGTCCTTAGACCCTCTGTCCTTAGACCCTCTGTCCTTAGACCCTCTGTCCTCAGACCCTCTGTCCTTAGACCCTCTGTCCTTAGACCCTCTGTCCTTACACCCTCTGTCCTTAGACCCTCTGTCCTCAGACCCTCTGCCCTCAGACCCTCTTTCCTTAGACCCTCTGTCCTTAGACCCTCTGCCCTCAGACCCTCTGTCCTTAGACCCTCTGTCCTTAGACCCTCTGACCTTAGACCCTCGCATCACACAAGGAAAAACTTCCTAAAAGAAACCCCATAATTAAAGGGGGAAAAATGGAAGAAACCTCAGGGAGAGACTGAGGAGGGATCCCTCTCCCAGGACGGACAGACGTGCAATAGATGTCGTGTGTACAGGATAAACAACATAGTACAAATACAACATTTGACAGAAATGATGTTGTGTTGAAAAAGAGAAAGTTTGGATGAATCCAGGAAAATGTTAAAAAGGCTTCCCGGTGTCCAGTAGGACCAGGGCAGCAGGCGCAGCAGGCAGCAGGCGCAGCAGGCGCAGCAGGCGCAGCAGGCGCAGCAGGCGCAGCAGGCGCAGCAGCAGGCGCAGCAGGCGCAGCAGGCGCAGCAGGCAGGCGCAGCAGGCGCAGCAGGGCGCAGCAGCCACGATTCCTGATCCTGACGTAAACTTTATCAGTGGCAACCTGCCACATGAGAGACAGACACTCCTGGATGATGAGTTAGTAACATAAATTTACATAAATGCATACAGATAGAGAGGGAGAGGAAGAGAGGGAGGGGAGAGGAAGAGGAAGAGAGCAGGGAGGTGTCCCCCGGCAGTCTAAGCCTATAGCAGCATAACTAGGGGCTGATTCAGGGCAAACCTGAGCCAGCCCTAAGTATAAGCTTTATCAAAAAGGAAAGTCTTTAGCCTACTCTTAAATGTGGAGAGTGTGTCTGCCTCCCGAACACAAACTGGAAGCTGGTTCCACTGGAGAGGAGCTTGATAGCTGAAGGCTCTGGCTCCCATTGTACTCTTGGAGACTCTAGGAACCACAAGTAACCCTGCAGTCTGGGAGCGCAATGCTCTAGTTGGTTTATAAGGTACTATGAGATCTTTAAGATATGCTGGAGCCTGACCATTAATCGCTTTGTAAGTCACATCAAGCCACATCAGCAATACATCAGTTACAGACATACAGGACATTCATACAAAGACAAATAAAACACAAGTCATAAAAGTGATAAGAGCCAAAGCGATAGAATAAGTTACGCCCACAGACGCTCTCTCCAGATTTCTTAAAAGTCCTTTGAAATCATGTCGTTTTTCGGGGTTTATTTTATTATTAGGAATAATATAATTTAATTATGACTTTATTTACCTAATGATGTAAAGTAATCCAGGGACAATATCTCATACTACGTACAGTAGGTGGCGGTATGCACCTTATACTGTACAACCACAAAACCAATAGAAGAAGAAGAGGGACAGAAGTTAGCTTCCGATTCGACAGTTAAGGGAAAACTTAAGGGAAACTTAATTTTCATTGCTGACCGACCAATTCTCCGTTTTTTGTGCCTCTTTATGTTGTGAAAGCGTGTAAATAAAGTGAAGTAAATAAAGTTAAAATATATTATATTATTAAATATATTATATTTAAAAAAAAAAATGTGTACAAGAAACATAAATTTACAAAAAAAGAAATAAAATACTGGGAAAGAATATGTACAGTATATCAGAATTTTAAAGCTGTGCAGTTTTTAAAGTGGTATTATTGTGCAGAAATGTTACTTTACTATTTATATTTATTATGTTGAGTATGTAAGTAAGTAACAGTAAGAAATGTTTTTTTATTTGAAAGTCTTTTTAAATTAAAAAAAGGTGCAAATGTAAAACAACAAAACGTACACCACAATTTTATTGGATTTATATGTGAGTATCAAGAATCCATTAAAACTATTCAACTTTTAAATACAAAAAAAATGACAAAACTGTATGATGAAATAATGTATACTTTATTTTCTTAAAATCAGATTTTTTAAAAGTCTATTCACCCCTATTTTATCTTTTAAATAAAAATCTGAATACATTTGAATATATATTGTATATTAGAATACATTTGAATATATATATATATATATATATATATATATATATATATATATATATATATATATGTATATTCAAATGTATTCTGATTTTTATTTAAAAGATAAAATATATATATGAACAAGAAACAAACAAAGTAAAATACAAATATGACGAATGATGATATTTATTTATTAATTTGTTTTCTATTTATTTTAATTATTTATGTTGAGTTTTTGAGTACATATCTGAAATGTTTCTACATTTTCAATAATACTTTTTAAAGTTAAGTTTCCCCTTAACTGCCGAAGCGGAAGCAGCCAACGTGAAGCGAACTTCCGGCGCGTCCTGCGCTCAGCCGTTAGCTGCTCGGTGTGATTGACAGAGTCAGCAGAGGTTTACACGGCCGGGCATGTCCGCTCACTCGCTCGGTTTGTTATCGTAACAGCAAAGAACTGCAGCATGGCGAGTCAAGAAAGAGCCCACTCCCACACAAGAACAAGAACACCGTGTATCGGATTATTGAGGATGTTATTTATTGCTTTTATTCACACGACGCGGGCCAATAAACAAGGTTTGTAACTTAGCTGTCCGCATTAGCATTAGCATTAACTTCCGTAGACATTTCTCTACCAAGTGTGCGGGCGTTGAGGTTACCTCTACGGGCCAACTTCCAACACAGCTAACATTAAAGCCTCTGTAACACTGCTAAATTATAGTTCATTCTCTTTGACATTAACAAAATGTCATTATAAAATGGAGCTGAATTGATAGAAAGCATAGGAAGTGCTACCTTTTGCTAGCACTATGTGGCCTTTAACGTTACAGTTAGCTTCGTTTGTAGCTTGTTGTCATGTTGTCATCCCGTCCATATATGGCTAAGTTATAAACACTAAATAACAGCATGTTAGCATCACAGCTAGCACTAATGTTATCTTAAATCAGCTACTGTATGACCATAATGTACTGGAATTAAGAGACAGCATTGATAACATTGCCTTCCATTACTTCCTCTTACTAGACTCAATAAAAGGAAATGTGTGCATCAGTCAGGTGATATTTTGTAAACGTGGCTGAGCTGGGTTTTAATTTGGACCCTCGCTGGTTTGTTTGGTTCCAGCTTGGCACTGTGCACATACAGATGACAGCCGTGTTGTGTTATTTATCCAGCGGACTGAAGTGTCCAGCTGTCGGGTCACAGTGATAAGTCCACCAGGCTGCAGCAGTCTATGTTGGTTCCTTCATTCAACATCTGATAAAGGAGGTGTACGAGCCCAAAGCACTGGAGGGATTCTGGAAATATTCACCTTTATTGTAGCTGGACAACATCTTCTATCACAGTATTGCATGTTTTCTTGGAATTCTATAAATAAATAGTCTATTTGTAGTATATTTACCACATGCTAAACCCTGTTTTTGTATAGTCTGTGCATTGAATACTTGACAAATGAAAAGTATTTTCTCGTTTAATTAGGAACTTTAGTGGGAAATGAACATTACAGGTTCAAGTGAAATGAAAGAGAAACAGTATAAATATAAGTACATGCTTGTACACAAATACAAAGTAATATTTAACTGGAATCCAGTTAATAACTAATGTAAAGTATGATGTTAAAACAAAAACCACAATCTTCTCACGATATTCCCTCCAAATATTTCACAGTAAATTTGAGTTGGTATATGATTGTTGTTACTCTTGTATTTAAAGCGGATAAAAGTGCAAAATATATGGAAGTGCATATAAAATACTAAAATGATTTAACTAGAAATGGCACAATTAAAAATGTTTTAGTATAAAGAGATGAAGAAATCATTGTTAAGAGCCACCTTGTAAAAAGTAAAACACAGTATTTTGTCTAGAATGAATAGAGAATCGAGATTAATCAGTTTGATGGTTCATTGTTTATTGTAAAGTTGCTTTTTAATGAGTTTTAATCAGACCATGCGAGTAGTTTTGAAATCGTAAAGCTTTTGATCGTCAGTGGAGCTGCAACGATTCCAACGAGTATCCGTTAGCTGCTAATGTTAACAGCACTGATTTCAAATGGCGCTTATAATGCCAACACACGGGAAGGAGGATTGTTTCATTGTAAGATCTCAAAATAATTGGTAACATCTAATTATTTTTAATAAATAATCGATCGAATGCCTTTCGCTTTAACATCATGCAAATCCAGATAGTGGACACATTGCACGTACAATTGGTCTTAAATGTAACTTTGGAAACCTGTTTTAGACTAATCCACTATCCATCCACCGTCTACCTCTTATCCGGGGTCGGGTCGCGGGGACAGCAGCTCCAGTAAGGAACCCCAATCTTCCCTTCTCCGGGCCACATCCTCCAGTGAGGAGATATAACCTCTCCACCGAGTCCTGGGGCTTCCCCGGGAGCTCCTCCCTTTCAAACGTCAGAGAAATCCGTCATTCGGTTGAGCAGCGAAGAAGATTTTTAGTTGAGGTCATTTTTTAAAAGATGCAAGTGATCGAAAACACTTAAGTTTCACTTTCTGTAGAATCCTTCGGGGTTCTGCTCGAGTCACTTTCACTGTGGCTCGTATTTCTTATTAGGCGTGTGTGTCCTGAGGTCCCGTAAGAAAAGAGTTGATTTCAGTTTAAAACTCCAATTCTGACCAGATATTCGCAGATGGTAGAGAAGCTCTAAAGTCAGTCGTGAAATCTAAAAGTAAAATGAAACTGTATTGTCATTTTTGAGGAAAGAAAACTTAAATATTCTCTGAGATTAAAGTAGTAAGATTACGAGAGAAAAACTAAATTATTCTTTGAGATTTAAAAAATAAAAAAACCTGAGAATTTCCAAGATTAAAGTCATACATTTACGAGAAGGTTTTTTAAATATTCTCTGAGATTAAAGTAGTAAAACTACAGTAAGAAACTCGTACATTTACGAGGAAAGAATTTGGATATTTTCTGAGATTAAAGTCACAAATGTACGTTTTGTTTTGTGTGAAGTGACCACATGGCTTTACTTTGCAAGTCTGGTTCAACATCATCACACCACAGACGCCGCCGGCAAACAGGAAGTGCCAATACGAGTTAATGTTTTTTAGTTTTGAGTCTCAAAATATAATTTTTTTCTCATGAATATCTGCGTTTTATCTCAGAGTTTATTTCCCTACCTATAATGGCCCTAACAGGCCACCGTAGATTACTAAGGATTTACAACCCTTAAACACACAACTTTAATACTGTGATTGTCTGCTGACTCGGGTCGTTTTGCCCGCTGGACTGACGCCTCATAACATCCTGAAACAGACGAGTGTATTATGTGCAGATCTGCAGCCGCATCTTTCTCTGCTCTGCTCTGAAAGCACAAGAGCTTAAAGTTCACGTTGGGAGTTATCTTTACGAGTCGTAAAACTTTGTGACTGAGGAAGATCTGATGACTGTGAACTGATTACTTTTGCTTTGGAGATTTATTTGGGAAGAGGAGCTACTTTTTAGATGGGTCACAATTCTGCTAAAGTTTCGAGTCTGTCAGAAATAATTACATTACACTACACTACATTACATTACACTACACTACATTACACTACACTACATCACATTACACTACATCACATTACACTACATCACATTACATCACATTACACTACATTACACTACATTACACTACATTACATCACATTACACTACATCACACTACATCACATTACACTACATTACACTACATTACATCACATCACATTACACTACATCACATTACATCACATTACACTACATTACACTACATTACATCACATCACATTACATTACACTACATCACATTACATCACATTACATCACATTACATTACATTACATTACATCACATTACATTACACTACATTACATTACATTACATCACATTACATCACATTACATCACATTACACTACATCACATTACATTACACTACATTACATCACATCACATTACATCACATTACACTACATCACATCACATTACATCACATTACATCACATTACACTACATTACATTACATTACATCACATTACACATCACAGGACAGCACAGGACACTACAGCACAGGACAGCACAGCACAGGACAGCACAGGACACTACAGCACAGCACAGGACATCACAGGACAGCAAGGACACGACAGACAGGACACGACAGCACAGAAAGCACATTACACGACAGGACAGGACAGGACAGCACAGGACACGACATTACAGACACTACATTACAGGACATCACAGGACAGACAGCACAGGACACTACATTACAGGACACGACAGGACAGGACAGGACAGGACAGGACAGGACAGCACAGGCACTACAGGACAGGAAAGCACAGGACACTACAGCACAGGACACGACACACAGGACACGACACGACACTACAGGACAGGACACGACAGCACAGGACATTACAGGACAGCACAACAGCACAGGACATCACACGACAGGACATTACATTACAGCACAGGACAGCACAGTACAGCACATTACACTACATCACATTACATTACACTACAGGACATCACATCACACTACAGACAGGACACTACATTACACTACATCACATTACACTACATTACATCACATTACATTACATCACATTACATCACATTACATTACATTACATTACACTACACTACATTACATCACATCACACTACATTACATTACACTACATTACACTACATCACATTACACTACATTACATTACAGGACACATTACACTACATCACATTACACTACATTACATTACATTTACACTACTTACATCACATACATACATTATACACTACATTACATTACATTACACTACATTACACTACATTACATTACATTACACTACATTACAGTACACTACATTACGTTACACTACATTACATTACAGTACACTACATTACTTACACTACATTACATTACACTACATTACACAACATTACATTACATTACAGTACAACCACATTACAACACTACATTACACTACACTACACTACATTACATTACATTACACTACATTACATTACAGTACACTACATTACATTACACTACATTACATTACATCACATTACACAACATTACATTACATTACATTACACTACATTACATTACATTACACTACATTACATTACACTACATTACATTACATCACATTACACTACATTACATTACATTACAGTACACTACATTACATTACACTACATTACATTACATCACATTACACAACATTACATTACATTACACTACATTACATTACATTACATTACACTACATCACATTACATTACAGTACACTACATTACATTACACTACATCACATTACACTACATTACATTACACTACATCACATTACACAACATTACATTACATTACATTACATTACACTACATTACATTACATTACACTACATTACATTACATTACATCACATTACATTACATTACATTACATTTTGCTGACGCTTTTGTCCAAAGCAACAAAAAGTGCAAACAATCCTGGAGATAAAACTCCGAACAGCAAGAATCTTGTAAGAACAATATCTTCAAACACAATCGTATCAGTGAACTCTGTCTTCAAACAGTTTGAAGTGCAGCATACCGAAACAGTAGAATACAAATTCAACTATTAGCTATAAACAAGCCAAAACAATATAAGTGCAACTTACAAAGATTTATTTAGTTTCTTCATGCGTCGAGGTGCAGTCCAAACAGGTGAGTGTTCAGTCTGCAGGTGTGAAGACTGTCTGCTGTCCTCACATCACTGGGGAGGGCGTTCCACCACGTTTAAAGGTTCAACGTGTAGTTCTGAGCCAGCTGCTCCACAGAAACGGACCATATTTCAGCTCCAAACTGGGTCCATACGATCTTTGTGTGTTGCATTCACTCCTGTGTGATGCCTGTCTGTCAGTCTGGTAGTCTTCACGTGGATCATCTGTGTTTGCTGCACTGATGTTAACGGGGCTGCAGACGTTATGTTAGTTTGTTTATTAGACTAAATCCAAAGTGGCGGAAACTAGAAAACGCATATTCGTCTCGTCAGCGGCCGGAGACACTCGAGCCCTGCAGTCCTTCCAGTGTTTAAATAATGTTAAATGTTCAAAACTCTGCTTTCAAAGATGGTGATAAAACTTAATATGCTCTTTCTGTCTTTTTTGTTTTTTCACAGCATTCATTCAGTCAGACACAATTCTAGAAGTTTTACATTTTGGGGAGGGAAGCCTTTTACAGGTAAGTGTTGAACTATTACTCAGCACATCCTTACAGAGCAGGAACATATCATAATGTAGTTAATCACGTGTGGATAATTCCTTATGTGTCTGTTCTTTTCGCAGGCAGAGTCTGACATTGATTTTAGTTTATATCATCAACAAAGGTAAGTTTTTATTTTTCACTTCACACCTATCCTCCACTCCTTTGCAGCAAGAACTACAAATATGTTTATGTAGTGTCATATGTGGGTGTAGTCAGTTGTGCAGGTGCTTTTGTTCTACATAATATGCGTGGATCGCTTTCATTGGTGAAGTGTTGAGTC